>NC_034178.2:61588539-61723882 GCF_002021735.2 Oncorhynchus kisutch | reverse complement strand
CCTCCCTCTCTCTCTCTCGCTCTCTCTCTCTCTCTCTTCCCCCCCCCCCCCCTTCCCTCCTCCCCTTCCCATTCTCTCTATCTTCTCTCTTTCTCTCTCTCTCTCCCCCCTTCTCTCTCTTCTCTCTCTCTCTCTCTCTTCTCTCTCTCTCCTCCCCCCTTTTTTCTCTCTCTCTTCTCCCCCTTCTCTCTCTCTCTCTCCCCCCCCCCCTCTCTCTCTCTCTCTCTCTCTCTCTCTCTCTCCCCCCCTGCTCTCTCTTCCCCGCTCTTTCTCTCCCCCGCTCTCTCTCTCTCAGCCTCTCCAGATCGATGACAACTTTTGCGGCCAGGACTTTAACCAGCCGCTGGGTGGGACCAGCACCATAGAAGGAATACCGCTCTTCATCGACAAGGAGGACGGCATGACCTCGGTGGCCGCTTACGATTACCACGGCAACACCGTGGCCTTCACAGGCACACGCAACGGCCAGAATGAAGAAGGTAAGAAATAAGAGATCTATAGTTTTTTTTCTGGCAATGAAGAATGCATGCTGTTGGAGCTGGGTTTTTGTTCATGTCAGTTTGTTTCGCCCCTGCGTTATTGTGGACGGTGCTGCTGACTTGTGTGTGGACCTGGCCTACTATCTGGACTGCAGTTGGAAAGGGATGTACATCTCAAGTCTACTGCATTAGCCTATGCTCTGTGGACCTTCAGGCATTCCCACAGTCTTGGCACATTCACATTTTGTCGTAGTTCATTTTTGTAAACAGGAGGTTGCCCCACTGTGTATGGTTAGTGTCCTATGGTTGGGCGATATATCAAATTAGATTCATTTCAATGTTTTTACGCGATATTCCAAATGCCTTTATCTCAAGAATCTCGGTTTTGTTATTTTTAGTTTTTATGAGCATTTATGTCCGCTTGTTCCCATTTACACCAGGGATCTATATTTAATGAAGTGATGCACTTCTCCACCCTAACAATGGGAGTCGTTGTCCCTAAGCGGGAAGACAGGCTTATGTCCAAAATTTGCCCATAGACATGCATTGGGCTTATTTTTTACAGATTTGAGCAAAAGTGAAACCTTTTCCTTCGCCTCTTCCTCTATGGTTTACCCACTGTAAAAAGGCTGTCCTGCTCCTCTTCTCTCTACCTAACTCCCCCTCACAGTCCCTTCAGTTTGGCTGCTCAGCCTACCGTAGTCATCCCTCACCCATCATAGCCTTGCCATTCCCAACCATTCAGAGCGTTTGGAAATGCGTATCTGGACACTGCACCCACCCGCCCACTCAGGTCAGAGTCTTATCGTCGTCCGAAGGGAGAAGACTTTTTATTGTCAACGGTAACACGAAGGTCTGAATGTTGTGCATGCATCCAAATAACCACAACAAGATTCCAAGTCATTTGGATTACCAAACTCCATATAAACATCTTCAAAGGAAACAGGTGTGTGTGTGTGTGTGTGTGTGTGTGTGTGTGTGTGTGTGTGTGTGTGTGTGTGTGTGTGTGTGTGTGTGTGTGTGTGTGTGTGTGTGGTGAATATTAAGAGTACAGTGATGGGCCTCAACATCATGTTCTAACCAGACAGCACTATAGAGGGAAGAACCAAACCAGTCCGTTAGAAGTATATAGCGGGTGGGAGCATTCACAGCCGACTGCTCAGACTGATGAGGGCATTCACAGCAGACTGCTCAGACTGATGAGGACATACCAGCCGATTGCTCAGACTGATGAGGGCATTCACAGCCGACTGCTCAGACTGATGAGGACATACCAGCCGACTGCTCAGACTGATGAGGGCATTCACAGCCGACTGCTCAGACTGATGAGGGCATTCACAGCCGACTGCTCAGACTGATGAGGGCATTCACAGCCGACTGCTCAGACTGATGAGGACATACCAGCCGACTGCTCAGACTGATGAGGACATACCAGCCGACTGCTCAGACTGATGAGGGCATACCAGCCGACTGCTCAGACTGATGAGGGCATACCAGCCGACTGCTCAGACTGATGAGGGCATACCAGCCGACTGCTCAGACTGATGAGGGCATACCAGCCGACTGCTCAGACTGATGAGGGCATACCAGCCGACTGCTCAGACTGATGAGGGCATACCAGCCGACTGCTCAGACTGATGAGGGCATACCAGCCGACTGCTCAGACTGATGAGGGCATACCAGCCGACTGCTCAGACTGATGAGGGCATACCAGCCGACAGTTTTTACGTGCACCTTCTAGCTGGATTTAATTACCAACTATTTTTTACATGGACTGTCATTTGTCTGGATTTAGAGACCAATAGTTTTTACACACATACTTCAAGCCTCTTCCCCTGCCACTCACGCCAACAAAGTTGAGAGATCACGTCTTCCTCTGACAAGCGGTTTCAAATCGCTGTTTGCATTTTAGTTTTGGTGCAACAGAATCGGTCATATGGACACCAAAACACATTGAAACATTATTTTACTGTAATAGGGGATAAGTTAACTTTTCTAACAATACCCTTTTTATGTCTAAACTACTCTCATTGCAAGCCGACACTACTAAAACGAGAGTAGGAATGAACATTGATCCTGGAAAATGAATGCTCAGTTTGTTGCGTGCGCATTTGGGTACCTCTTGCAGCATTTTAGACAAATACTGTTATACTAGCTGTCTAGTCTGTTTTGTGTTTTTTAAATGTGCAATAAGCATAAAACACAGTTATATAAGGGATTGGCCACACAATCTCATTCTGAGAAATAACGTAGGCCTCTTGATTTAACATCTGAACAAAGTGGACAGGCTAACAAGCTGTTCAAACAGTTGCAGACAGACAAAAGCAAACTGTTCAACCTCGTTACATAGCAAATAGATCCAAGCTGGCTAAACTTGAAATATAAAAGATGGGCTTGAGATATTGAGAGCTGTGCTAATCTATAATGAACAATTAGTGGGGCTTTATGGTCGTGGAAGACTTCTACTTAGCCTGGGTATAACTTCACAAGCGCTGAATTCATTAGATTATTGCTGACTGTTTTGAAATGCAGTGTATTTGACCTTTTAATTGTACAACAACGCTTATTTAGAGAGAACAGAAGGAAAGAAATGATTGTGAATCGGCTGTAAGTTTGAAAAAAATCCAGATAATTTTTTTAGGTCATATCGCCCTGCCCTACTGTGTCTGTATGTTACCCTATTCCTTATGTAGTGACATTAGGAATAAAGAATAGATTTGCCCTCATAGATACTTGGCTCTTATAGCCGTTGGTACTTATTCAAAACCTTACGACTGGAGTAGTAACCTATGAGCATCAGTCTTTTCAGCTTCTTGTTCTTAATAGGTGAGATACATTTCTTCCATGTTCTCTTACTCGTCTCTTTAACATCCTCCTGAAGATAGTGTGGTCCATCAATCAAAGCTCCATGCCCTTTTGAATGGCCACTCAGACAACAGGTGTGGTCTTATAGTTTTATGGATACAGTGTAAAGTCTCAGCCGATATTCATGTAATAATGAGGAATTTCCCTTGACCACGTCCACAAATGGGGGAAAACCAGCATTCTTTCCTATTGATCCCCATTATAAAAGAGGCAACTTCGTCGTACATTTTTTGTTATACAGAAATAACAAAACATGCTAAAAAGCTGCTGTGTTGTTCAATGTACATGTAGCCATCTAAAAAATACCGCCCTACGGTTTGCAATCCTCCCACGAAGGGAAATAGAGCTGTCGAGAAGAGCCCTGTGGCCTCAGGCTATTTGGCGTGAGAGAGTGGGAAATGTGGGGACATGGTGTCCCAGTAGGCTACATGTAGCTATGTGTGTGTAAAACATTTAATCACAGGTAAGACATTGAACTTGTTTAGTACAGTCTGTTTGTAACTCCACTCACTACTGAGACACAAAATGGCGCCGGAGACGAAGACTGATGTTTTACATGTTCCTAAACAATTGTGTTTTTTTGTTTGTTTCTTTGTGGTGTTTGTAACTTATTTTTGTACTTATTTTGTACATAATGTTGCTGCTACTGTCTCTTATGACCCGAAAATAGCTTCTAGACATCAGAACTCACCACAAACTGGCATAATCCTTTTTTTCCTTTAACGAGTCTGTTGCGAATGATATACTGCTTTCCCGGGAACAGGCCCAGGCGTCAGTTGTGTGAAGAGAAGGCAGAGAAAAAGGAGCCGGAGGGCGGTTTGCCTTCTGAGAATTCGTAGGCGATCAAATAAACAACCCACCTCCTTCCATTCTGCTAGCAAACGTGCAATCTTTGGAAAATTAAAATCGATGACCTACGCGGAATATTAAACTACCAACAGGACATTCAGAAATGTAATATCTTATGCTTCACAGAGTCGTGGCTGAACGATGACATTATCAACATACGGCTGGATGGTTATACGCCGTAACGGCAGGATAGAAAAGCGGCCTCTGGTAGGACAAGGGGTGGTGGACTATGTATTTTTGTAAATAACAGCTGTTGCACGATATCTAAGGAAGTCTCGAGGTTTTGCTCGCCTGAGCTAGAGTATCTCATGATAAGCTAGATAGACCACACTAGCTACCTAAAGAGTTTTCATCTGTATTTTTCATAGCTGTCTACATACCACCACAGACGGAAGCTGGCACTAGGACCACACTCAATGAGATATATTCCGCCATAAGCAAACAGGGGAACTCTCACCCAGAGGCGGCGCTCTTAGTGGCCGGGGACTTTAATGCAGGGAAACTTAAAACCGTCTTGTTAAATGTGCATCCAGACTGAAAAAAACTCTGGACCCCCTTTACTCCACATACAGAGACGCTTGCTCGCCCTCCATTTGGCAAATCTGACCATATAATTATATCCTCCTGATTCCTGCTTACAAGCAAAAATGTATGCAGGAAGCACCAGTGACTCGGTCTATAAAAAAGTGGTCAGATGAAGCAGATGCTAAGCTACAGGACTGTTTTGTTATCACAGACTGGAATATGTTCCTGGTCTCCTCCAATGGCATTGAGGAGTACACCACATCAATCATTGGATTCATCAATAAATGCATCGATGACGTCATCCCCACAGTGACTGTACGTACATACCCCAACCAGAAGTAATTGATTACAGGAAACATAGGCGCTGAGCTAAAGGCTAGAGCAGCCGCTTTCAAGGAGTAGGATTGTAACCCGGAAGCTCAAGAAGCGGGACTGTAACCCGGACAACCATCAAACAGGCAAAACATCAGTACAGGACTAAGATCGAATTGTTCTACACCTGATTACCAGGACGTGTACTGCGAGCATGCGCTGACCAACAGGCGAGTGTCTTCACTGACATTTTCAACCTCTTCCTGACCGAGTCTGTAATACCAACATGTTTTAAGCAGACCACCATAGTCCCTGTGCCCAAGTACACTAAGGTAACCTGCCTAATTGACTACCGACTGTTAGCACTCATGTCTGTAGCCATGAAGTGCTTTTAAAGGCTGTTCATGGCTCACATCAACACCATTATCCCAGAAACACGCTGATCCTCAACACAATATTACTCCCCCTGAATCTTTGGTGATCATCCCAAGAGCGTGGTGGTAATTGTTGTTGGTTGTGTTGTGTTGGTTTTGTCTCAGTATTAGTACCTACGCTGTGTATTTTGACTGTGGATTGTGTTTGGTAAGTGTTCATGATGGTTTGTCATACACATTTGTGTTTGTCTGTGTTTGTAGTCTAAGGACAGAGCTCTTGGGGTAGATAGGAGCTCATTGTAATTCACCAAGTTACCTTGTCTGTTCTTCTGAAGGCCTGTCTGTCATTGATTCACCATTATGAATGTATAATCGTGTGTCTACGTGTTTGCATTTTGAAATCTTTGTATCTGAGTGTGTTTGTGTGTTATTTAATGTGTGTGTAGAAAGAGAGAGCTAAGCTGTTATTACATACGTGTGTTTGTGTGCTTGTACATCTGTGTCAAGACAAAAGATAAGATAACTAGGTTTTAAGAAGGTCATACCAAGGATAGTTTGCTATTTGATTTAGAATTTTAAGACCCATTGAAGTATCAAAAAAAATTATTGAATTAAACATTTTATTTGGCCTAACTGCTATTAATTATCCCATAAAAACACATTGAATAACAGACATGGACCTTAGTTTTTTTTAAATAAACCCAACACATATTAGTAGCCACGTAACCAAATACAATACTTTTCTCTACTAGTTCTCCATCGTGCACCGTTATAGCGGCATGCATATGTGCGTGTTTGCATGAGTGTTTGCGTGTGTGTGTGGGCTTGTGTGTTTCTCTGTGTGTGTGGGCTTGTGTGTTTCTCTGTGTGTGTGGGCTTGTGTGTTTCTCTGTGTGTGTACTGTGTTGTCCAGTTGGTAGAGCATGGAGCTTTTAGCACCATGGTTGTGATGTTGTGGATTGGATTCCCACGGGGGACCATTCCCACCAACCACAAGGAGTTGTTTGCTCTTTCTCTGTGTAAGAGCGTCTACTAAATGACTCAAATGTAAATGTGTCATCTCCCAGATCAACTAGGCCCAACTCAGCGTACTTGGAAAGAGACGGTGAATGGAGGAGGAGATGATGATGGAGGGAGGGAGGATGAGAGAGAGGAGGTAGAGAGAATGACGAGGGAGAACAGTGGATTAGCAACGTGCGGTGGAAGCTCTTTTTGATGGATCTGTTGAAATGTGAAGTGGGGGAAAGGCTCTGGCTTGTCCCCAAGCACACACTCTCTGTGTGTGTGTGTGTATTTGTTTGTATGCATTAGGTTCCACCATGAATGTTAGTCTGTCAGTGTGTCATGCTTTTGTGTTTCACAATATAAGTTTAGCTTGTACATAAATAAGGGAGCTGTGTGTGTGTGTGTGTGTGAGAGAGGGAGAGAGTTTAGCTTGTACATACATAAGGGAGCTGTGTGTGTGTGTGTGTGTGTGTGTGTGTGTGTGTGTGTGTGTGTGTGTGTGTGTGTGTGTGTGTGTGTGTGAGAGAGAGAGTTTAGCTTGTACATACATAAGGGAGCTGTGTGTGTGTGTGTGAGAGAGAGAGAGAGAATTTAGCTTGTACAGACATAAGGGAGCTGTTTGTGTGTTTGGGAGAGATGGAGCGAGACAGAGAGAAAGAGGGAGGTGGAAAGGGAAATAGGGAGAGATGGTAAGAAAGGCTGTTGAATGGATGGATGGATCAGTCTGTCTTTGGGGACCAAACTCCCTGTAGCGATTCCCTCTCCCAGCTGTAGAGAGAGAACGAAAGAGTGAGTGAAAGAGAGAGTTAGAGGAGGGAGGGGTAATAGAAAAGGGAGAGACAAAGTGGGTGTGCATGTTTTATGTTCTATCTGTGACCTCATTTGTCAGTCTCATGATTGTACCATGGTCTCCACCATTTCCTTTTAACACAACCCTCTCTTTCTCTGAAGGATTCTGTTGCTAATTAGTTTAATATAAAACCTCCCTTTACTTCCTTCTCCTTCCCTACCTCTCTCCCCCTCCCTCCTTTCTCTCTCTCACCTTCTCCTTCCTCTCCCCCGCTCTCCTACCTCTCTCCATCTCCCCGCTCCCCCCCCCCCACCTTCCTCTCTCTCTCCCCCTCCCTCCCTCCCCCTCGCTCCCCCTCTCCTTCCTCTCTCGCTCACCCTCCCTCTCTCCCTCTCCCTCATTCCTCTCTCCCTCTCCCCCTCCCTCCTCTCGTTCTCCCACTCTCCTACCTCTCTCTCGCTCCCTCTCCATCCTACCTCTCTCTCTCTCGCTCCCCCTCCCTCCTACCTCTCTCTCGCTCCCCCTCTCTCCTTCCTCTCCCTCTCCTTCCTCTTTCTCTCCCCTTCCTCTCTCTCCCCCTCTCCTTCCTCTCTCTCTCCCCCTCTTCTTCCTCTCCCTCTCCTTCCTCTCCTTCCTCTCTCTCCCCTTCTCCTTCCTCTCTCTCCCCCTATCCTACCGCTCCCGCTCTCCTTCCTTTCTCTCGCTCCCCCTCCCCCCTACCTCTCTCCCTCCCCTCTCCCTCCTTCTTCTCTCCCTCCCCTCTCCCTCCTTCTTATCTCCCTCGCCCCCTCTCTCCTTCCTCTCCCTCCTTTCCCTCCATCCCTCCCCTAGTCCTCCCTATCGACATATCCCACCCCACCCTGGTATTACCATAGCGTTAACAATTGTCAGCTGTTTCTCCAGAGGGGGTACAACGCTCCCATCTGCTCTCTGGCCACTGTGCCAGGAGGTGCCAGGAGGTGCCAGAAGGTGCCAGACACAGGTTGTCCTACTGAAGGGTTTCCCACATGCCCCACCACACACTCAGAGGGTCCTCTGACTCTGACATGGAATCCACAGAAGATTTATTGGAGTGGAAAGTGGATGGGAGATTTAATTGTTTTTCATTCTATCCTGACGTAGGCATCATTAATGAACAGTCCAAAGTCTAAATGTTCTGAAGTGTTAGCTATTGAACTTGACCAGGATGGTCTTGATATGAAATTGATTTGCTTACCCTGCAGTTAAATGGTTAGTCTTTCAAATATTACACGTTTGTGTAATCTTCTTGGCCACGTTGACATGGTACACGGTCGTTGGTATTCCAGAGTGACGGGTGTATCCATGAGCACGGTGTGTGTCAGAGGCTAATTGACTGATCATTGTTGTCCTACAGGCACGTAATGATTTGTGTGTGTGTCAATCTGGCGTTGTGTGTAAGTGTACAGTGTGTCTTTCTGTGTGTCAGAGACTGACATCAACCCCCCACACTCTCGCCACAGGCATGGTAATGATGGGACCGACCCCGCCTGGCAACTAAACCCCCCCTACCTCTCGCTCTCTTTCTCTCTCTCTCTCTATCTCTGTCTCTCTTTCTCTCTCTTTTAAGGGTAAGCTGCAGATGGGACCCAGCCTCCTGTTATAGCTAGAGGGAGGGAGAGATGGAAGAGAGGGAGGGAGAGATGGAAGAGAGGGAGGGAGAGATGGAAGAGAGGGAGGGAGAGATGGAAGAGAGGGAGGGAGAGATGGAAGAGAGGGAGGGAGAGATGGAAGAGAGGGAGGGAGAGATGGAAGAGAGGGAGGGATAGATGGAAGAGAGGGAGTGAAAGAGGGAAGAGAGGGAGGGAGAGATGGGAGAGATGGAAGAGAGGGAGTGAAAGATGGAAGAGAGGGAGTGAAAGATGGAAGAGGGGGAGTGAAAGATGGAAGAGAGGGAGGGAGAGATGGAAGAGAGGGAGTGAAAGATGGAAGAGAGGGAGTGAAAGATGGAAGAGAGGGAGGGAGAGATGGAAGAAAGGGAGGGAGAGATGGAAGAGAGGGAGTGAAAGAGGGAAGAGAGGGAGGGAGAGATGGGAGAGATGGAAGAGAGGGAGTGAAAGATGGAAGAGAGGGAGTGAAAGATGGAAGAGAGGGAGTGAAAGATGGAAGAGAGGGAGTGAAAGATGGAAGAGGGGGAGTGAAAGATGGAAGAGGGGGAAGAGAGGGAGGGAGAGATGGAAGAGATGGAAGAGAGGGAGTGAACGATGGAAGAGAGGGAAGAGAGGGAGTGAAAGATGGAAGAGAGGGAGGGAGAGAGGGGAGAGATGGAAGGAGGAATAGAGGGAGAGATGGAAGGAGGAATAGAGGGAGAGATGGAAGGAGGGAGAGATGGAAGGAGGGAGAGATGGAAGGAGGAAGAGAGGGAGGGAGAGATGGAAGGAGGAAGAGAGGGAGGGGGAGATGGAAGAGAGAGATGGAGAGATGGAAAGAGGAATAGAGGGAGGTAGAGATGGAATGAGGGAGAGATGGAATGAGGAAGAAAGGGAGGAAGAAATGGAAGAGGGAGGGAGAGATGAAAGGAAGGAGGAAGGAGAGGGAGGGGAGAGATGGAAGGAAGGCGGAGGAGAGGGAGGGGAGAGATGGAAGGAAGGAGGAAGAGAGGGAGGGGAGGGGAGAGACAGAAGGAGAGGGCAGGATCAAGAGTGTTAAGGGCAGTGGGATGGATAGAAAGACAGAGGGAGGGGGAGATGGAAGGAAGGAGGAGGAGAGGGAGGGGAGAGATGGAAGGAAGGAGGAGGAGAGGGAGGGGAGAGATGGAAGGAAGGGGGAGGGGAGAGATGGAAGGAAGGGGGAGGAGAGGGAGGGGAGAGACGGAAGGAAGGAGTAGGAGAGGGAGGGGAGAGATGGAAGGAAGGAGGAGGAGAGGGAGGGGAGAGACGGAAGGGAGGAGGAGAGGGAGGGAGAGATGGAAGGAAGGAGGAGGAGAGGGAGGGAGGGAGGGGAGAGATGGAAGGAGAGGGAGGGGAGAGATGGAAGGAAGGAGGAAGAGAGGAAGGGGAGGGGAGAGACAGAAGGAGAGGGCAGGATCAAGAGTGTTAAGGGCAGTGGGATGGATAGAAAGACAGAGGGAGGGAGAGATGGAAGGAAGGAGTAGGAGAGGGAGGGGAGAGATGGAAGGAAGGAGGAGGAGAGGGAGGGGAGAGATGGAAGGAAGGAGGAGGAGAGGGAGGGGAGAGATGGAAGGAAGGAGGAGGAGAGGGAGGGGAGAGATGGAAGGAAGGAGGAGGAGAGGTAGGGGAGAGATGGAAGGAAGGAGGAGGAGAGGGAGGGGAGAGATGGAAGGAAGGAGGAGGAGAGGGAGGGGAGAGACGGAAGGAGGAGGAGAGGGAGGGAGGGAGGGAGGGAGGGGAGAAATGGAAGGAAGGACTAGGAGAGGGAGGGGAGAGATGGAAGGAAGGGGGAGGAGAGGGAGGGGAGAGACGGAAGGAAGGGGGAGGAGATGGAGGGGAGAGACGGAAGGAAGGAGTAGGAGAGGGAGGGGAGAGATGGAAGGAAGGAGGAGGAGAGGGAGGGGAGAGACGGAAGGAAGGAGGAGGAGAGGGAGGGAGAGATGGAAGGAAGGAGGAGGAGAGGGAGGGGAGAGATGGAAGGAGAGGGAGGGGAGAGATGGAAGGAAGGAGGAAGAGAGGAAGGGGGGGAGAGACAGAAGGAGAGGGCAGGATCAAGAGTGTTAAGGGCAGTGGGATGGATAGAAAGACAGAGGGAGGGAGAGATGGAAGGAAGGAGTAGGAGAAGGAGGGGAGAGATGGAAGGAAGGAGGAGGAGAGGGAGGGGAGAGATGGAAGGAAGGAGGAGGAGAGGGAGGGGAGAGATGGAAGGAAGGAGGAGGAGAGGGAGGGGAGAGATGGAAGGAAGGAGGAGGAGAGGGAGGGGAGAGATGGAAGGAAGGAGGAGGAGAGGGAGGGGAGAGATGGAAGGAAGGAGGAGGAGAGGGAGGGGAGAGACTGAAGGAGGAGGAGAGGGAGGGGAGAAATAAAAGGAAGGAGGAGTAGAGGGAGGGGAGAGACGGAAGGAAGGAGGAGGAGAGGGAGTGGAGAGACGTAAGGAAGGAGGAGGAGAGGGAGGGGAGAGACGTAAGGAAGGAGGAGGAGAGGGAGGGGAGAGACGTAAGGAAGGAGGAGGAGAGGGAGGGGAGAGACGGAAGGAAGGAGGAGGAGAGGGAGGGGAGAGACGGAAGGAAGGAGGAGGAGAGGGAGGGGAGAGATGGAAGGAAGGAGGAGGAGAGGGAGGGGAGAGATGGAAGGAAGGAGGAGGAGAGGGAGGGGAGAGACGGAAGGAAGGAGGAGGAGAGGGAGGGGAGAGACGGAAGGAAGGAGGAGGAGAGGGAGGGGAGAGACGGAAGGAAGGAGGAGGAGAGGGAGGGGAGAGACGTAAGGAAGGAGGAGGAGAGGGAGGGGAGAGACGTGAGGAAGGAGGAGGAGAGGGAGAGGGCAGGATCAAGAGTGTTAAGAGCAGTGGGATGGTTAGAAAGGACAGAGGCAGGGAAGGAATACAACAAAAAGAGATGGACAGATGGACCGAGACAGACAGTATTATAGTAGAAGGATGGTGTGTGTGGACTGTCCAGTCCTTTTCTCCTGAGTGGAGGAGGCATACTGAGAGAGAGGCCTGCTGGCCAGCGTGGCAAACAGACGGGGCCCAAACCAGACCCAATGACATGGATAACACACACACTGTCAAAGATAGACACACACACTGGTAGTCCATCTGTGGATAGGGAGGGTCATTTCAACTCATTGTTTTTGGAGTGAATAGGTTTACTGTCATCCTGATTCATTTAAAATGCTCAGCTTCCCATCACTCTTTCTCTTTCCCTCCCTCTATATCACTAGCTGTTCTCTCTCTCTCTCTCCCATTCCGTCTATATCACTAGCTGTTATTCTCACTCTCTCCCATTCCCTCTATATCACTAGCTGTTCTCTCCCTCCCATTCCCTCTATCACCAGCTGTTCTCTCCCTCTCGCCCATTCCGTCTATATCACTAGCTGTTATCTCACTCTCTCCCATTCCCTCTATATCACTAGCTGTTATCTCTCTCTCTCCCATTCCGTCTATATCACTAGCTGTTCTCTCCCTCTCTCCCATTCCCTCTATATCACTAGCTGTTATCTCACTCTCTCCCATTCCCTCTATATCACTAGCTGTTATCTCTCTCTCTCCCATTCCGTCTATATCACTAGCTGTTCTCTCCCTCTCTCCCATTCCCTCTATATCACTAGCTGTTCTCTCCCTCTCTCCCATTCCCTCTATATCACCAGCTGTTCTCTCCCTCTCTCCCATTCCGTCTATATCACTAGCTGTTCTCTCCCTCTCTCCCATTCCCTCTATATCACTAGCTGTTCTCTCCCTCTCTCCCATTCCCTCTATATCACCAGCTGTTCTCTCCCATTCCCTCTATATCACCAGCTGTTCTCTCCCTCTCTCCCATTCCCTCTATATCACCAGCTGTTCTCTCCCTCTCTCCCATTCCCTCTATATCACCAGCTGTTCTCTCCCTCTCTCCCATTCCCTCTATATCACCAGCTGTTCTCTCCCTCTCTCCCATTCCGTCTATATCACTAGCTGTTCTCTCCCTCTCTCCCATTCCCTCTATATCACTAGCTGTTCTCTCCCTCTCTCCCATTCCCTCTATATCACCAGCTGTTCTCTCCCATTCCCTCTATATCACCAGCTGTTCTCTCCCTCTCTCCCATTCCCTCTATATCACCAGCTGTTCTCTCCCTCTCTCCCATTCCCTCTATATCACCAGCTGTTCTCTCCCATTCCCTCTATATCACCAGCTGTTCTCTCCCTCTCTCCCATTCCCTCTATATCACCAGCTGTTCTCTCCCTCTCTCCCATTCCCTCTATATCACTAGCTGTTCTCTCCCTCTCTCCCATTCCCTCTATATCACCAGCTGTTCTCTCCCTCTCTCCCATTCCGTCTATATCACTAGCTGTTCTCTCCCTCTCTCCCATTCCCTCTATATCACTAGCTGTTCTCTCCCTCTCTCCCATTCCCTCTATATCACCAGCTGTTCTCTCCCATTCCCTCTATATCACCAGCTGTTCTCTCCCTCTCTCCCATTCCCTCTATATCACCAGCTGTTCTCTCCCTCTCTCCCATTCCCTCTATATCACCAGCTGTTCTCTCCCATTCCCTCTATATCACCAGCTGTTCTCTCCCTCTCTCCCATTCCCTCTATATCACCAGCTGTTCTCTCCCTCTCTCCCATTCCCTCTATATCACTAGCTGTTCTCTCCCTCTCTCCCATTCCCTCTATATCACTAGCTGTTCTCTCCCTCTCTCCCATTCCGTCTATATCACTAGCTGTTCTCTCCCTCTCTCCCATTCCCTCTATATCACCAGCTGTTCTCTCCCTCTCTCCTATTCCCTCTATATCACCAGCTGTTCTCTCCCATTCCCTCTATATCACCAGCTGTTCTCTCCCATTCCCTCTATATCACCAGCTGTTCTCTCCCTCTCACCTGTAATATATGTTAACATATGGCTTGATTTTGTACAGCACGCCCACAATCTTTTAGATTACATTCACAGAAAACGTGTTGTTAAAGTCTGTGTATATGTGAATGTGTGTTTGTGTGCATTTGTTTTTTCTTGTCTGTTCTTCCTTTAGCAGTGTGTGAGCAGATGAATGAGATGTTGCAATTCTCAGTTCAATCAGAGAGACGGAAAGAGTGATGGATGGACAGATGCGAGAGAAGGGCATGATCAGGATCAGCTGCATCAAATTATCAGGAAGTATTCTATTATAGTTTTGTTAAGATTATCAGTATTATGATATACAAGTGATTCACATTACAGGGTCAAACCTGTAGCACTAGCCTGGCCTGCTTACGCTGACCAAATTTAGCTGGTAAGTTGCTTGAACTGTGTTGGAATGGACTATGTGATAAAGAAAATATTCAAGGCAGCACAGTGCAGTTTACACTGCCCTGTAGTGTAAATGGGTCACTGTATTGGCCTGACGCCGATACAGGCTGAGCTAGATCCGAGCTAGGAAGTGAAGCCTGGCCAATCTCTTATGTTTCACACTGCTAATGCTCCAAGCCATCACAGCTGCACTCCAGGAACTGTGTGTGAGAGTCTGTGTGTGTTTGCATGTGTGTACCTGCGTTTGTCTGCCTGTGTCTATATTGATGAAGCATGTGGCTTTTAATTAGCTCAAATCAGTAATGCCCAGGTCTGCTACAGTGTGTTGGATGGGCAGCCTGCCTGTCTTCTTCTGTACTAACAAGGAACGTAAGAAAGAACATTGTTCCCTGAAGACTAAAAAAGAAGAGGGATATAATGGCTGGTTTCATTCACACACCTTAAACACTATGGTAGATTCTCACACCGTGAGAACTGCTGTGGGTGTGTCTGCATGTGTCTGCTAATATTGGTGTGTGTGTGCGTGTCTCCACTGTATGTTAGAAGGTGCCTCTGCTCACACCAGCTCATTGATGGCCCGAGCTTAGAAGCACACAGACACAGCCTATTTTTAAAAGAGGAGTGAAAGTCTTAGTTATTCCAGTGACTCTTCTCTTCTCTCTTGTTCTCTTTCTCTCTTCCCCTGAGTCTGGCTCCAAAGCTTTCTCTGAAGAAATAGCTCGCTCTCTCTCCTGCTCTCTCTCCCCTACTCTCTCTCGCTTTGTCCTGCTCTCCCTCTCTCGCTCACGCTCCCTCTCTCGCTTACACTCCCTCTCCTGCTCGCTTCCTCTCCCTCTCTCGCTTGCGCTCCCCCCTCTCGCTTGCGCTCCCCCTCTCACACTCGCGCTCCCCCTCTCTCACGTGCTCTCCCTCTCTCGCTCGCGCTCCCCTTCTCTCGCGTGCTTTCTCTCTATCTCACGCGTGCTCTCTCTCTATCTCACGCGTGCTCTCTCTATCTCACGCGTGCTCTCTCTATCTCACGCGTGCTCTCTCTATCTCACGCGTGCTCTCTCTATCTCACGCGTGCTCTCTCTCTATCTCACGCGTGCTTTCTCTCTATCTCACGCGTGCTCTCTCTCTATCTCACGCGTGCTCTCTATCTCACGCGTGCTCTCTCTATCTCACGCGTGCTCTCTCTATCTCACGCGTGCTCTCTCTATCTCACGCGTGCTCTCTCTATCTCACGCGTGCTCTCTCTATCTCACGCGTGCTCTCTCTCTATCTCACGCGTGCTCTCTCTCTATCTCACGCGTGCTCTCTCTCTATCTCACGCGTGCTCTCTCTCTATCTCACGCGTGCTCTCTCTCTATCTCACGCGTGCTCTCTCTCTATCTCACGCGTGCTCTCTCTCTATCTCACGCGTGCTCTCTCTCTATCTCACGCGTGCGCTCTCTCTATCTCACGCGTGCTCTCTCTATCTCACGCGTGCTCTCTCGCTCACACTCCCTCTCCTGCTCGCTTCCTCTCCCTCTCTCTATCTCACGCGTGCTCTCTCTCTATCTCACGCGTGCTCTCTCTATCTCACGCGTGCTCTCTCTATCTCACGCGTGCTCTCTATCTCACGCGTGCTCTCTCTATCTCACGCGTGCTCTCTCTATCTCACGCGTGCTCTCTCTATCTCACGCGTGCTCTCTCTCTCTCACGCGTGCTCTCTCTCTATCTCACGCGTGCTCTCTCTCTATCTCACGCGTGCTCTCTCTCTATCTCACGCGTGCTCTCTCTCTATCTCACGCGTGCTCTCTCTCTATCTCACGCGTGCTCTCTCTCTATCTCACGCGTGCTCTCTCTCTATCTCACGCGTGCTCTCTCTCTATCTCACGCGTGCTCTCTCTCTATCTCACGCGTGCGCTCTCTCTATCTCACGCGTGCTCTCTCTATCTCACGCGTGCTCTCTCGCTCACACTCCCTCTCCTGCTCGCTTCCTCTCCCTCTCTCTATCTCACGCGTGCTCTCTCTCTATCTCACGCGTGCTCTCTCTATCTCACGCGTGCTCTCTCTATCTCACGCGTGCTCTCTCTATATCACGCGTGCTCTCTCGCTCGCGCTCCCCCTCTTACGCTCGCGCTCCCCCTCTCACGCTCGCGCTCCCCCCTCTCTCACGTGCTCTCCCTCTCTCGCTCGCGCTCCCCTTCTCTCGCGTGCTTTCTCTCTATCTCACGCGTGCTCTCTCTCTATCTCACGCGTGCTCTCTCTATCTCACGCGTGCTCTCTCTATCTCACGCGTGCTCTCTCTATCTCACGCGTGCTCTCTCTATCTCACGCGTGCTCTCTCTATCTCACGCGTGCTCTCTCTCTATCTCACGCGTGCTTTCTCTCTATCTCACGCGTGCTCTCTCTATCTCACGCGTGCTCTCTCTATCTCACGCGTGCTCTCTCTATCTCACGCGTGCTCTCTCTATCTCACGCGTGCTCTCTCTATCTCACGCGTGCTCTCTCTCTATCTCACGCGTGCTCTCTCTCTATCTCACGCGTGCTCTCTCTCTATCTCACGCGTGCTCTCTCTCTATCTCACGCGTGCTCTCTCTCTATCTCACGCGTGCTCTCTCTCTATCTCACGCGTGCTCTCTCTCTATCTCACGCGTGCGCTCTCTCTATCTCACGCGTGCTCTCTCTATCTCACGCGTGCTCTCTCGCTCACACTCCCTCTCCTGCTCGCTTCCTCTCCCTCTCTCTATCTCACGCGTGCTCTCTCTCTATCTCACGCGTGCTCTCTCTATCTCACGCGTGCTCTCTCTATCTCACGCGTGCTCTCTCTATCTCACGCGTGCTCTCTCTATCTCACGCGTGCTCTCTCTATATCACGCGTGCTCTCTCGCTCACACTCCCTCTCGCTCGCGCTCCCCCTCTTACGCTCGCGCTCCCCCTCTTACGCTCGCGCTCCCCCTCTCACGCTCGCGCTCCCCCTCTCACGCTCGCGCTCCCCCTCTCTCACGTGCTCTCCCTCTCTCGCTCGCGCTCCCCTTCTCACGCGTGCTTTCTCTCTATCTCACGCGTGCTCTCTCTCTATCTCACGCGTGCTCTCTTCTCTATCTCACGCGTGCTCTACGCGTGCTCTCTCTATCTCACGCGTGCTCTCTCTATCTCACGCGTGCTCTCTCTATCTCACGCGTGCTCTCTCTATCTCACGCGTGCTCTCTCTCTATCTCACGCGTGCTCTCTCTCTATCTCACGCGTGCTCTCTCTCTATCTCACGCGTGCTCTCTCTCTATCTCACGCGTGCTCTCTATCTCACGCGTGCTCTACGCGTGCTCTCTATCTCACGCGTGCTCTCTCTATCTCACGCGTGCTCTCTCTATCTCACGCGTGCTCTCTCTATCTCACGCGTGCTCTCTCTATCTCACGCGTGCTCTCTCTATCTCACGCGTGCTCTCTCTATCTCACGCGTGCTCTCTCTATCTCACGCGTGCTCTCTCTATCTCACGCGTGCTCTCTCTATCTCACGCGTGCTCTCTCTATCTCACGCGTGCTCTCTCTATCTCACGCGTGCTCTCTCTATCTCACGCGTGCTCTCTCTATCTCACGCGTGCTCTCTCTCTATCTCACGCGTGCTCTCTCTCTATCTCACGCGTGCTCTCTCTATCTCACGCGTGCTCTCTCTATCTCACGCGTGCTCTCTCTCTATCTCACGCGTGCTCTCTCGAACATGCGATCTCTCCGCTCTTTCTCTCTCTCTCTCGATCGCTCTCTCCTGCTCTGATCAAAGAGTTCCCTGTGTGTCAGATAATAGGCAGAGGGAGAGCAGAGTGGATTTTTCAATGAGATGCAGCTAGTGCCCTCAATTTTCCTCTCATTTAGTTTAATTAAGGACAAGGCTGTCTGACACACAGCTAGGCACATAGGAATACACACTCGCACACAGACACACACAGGCACACACATACATGTGTTCACATGCAGGTATATGCATGCACACACACGGAGACACACACACACACATAGTGCTAGGCCCAGTGGTAGGTGCGAGGGATTGGAGACAGTAATGAGGGATCTCTTAACAGACTTTAACAGTACTGGTTCGGGATGGTTAAGGACATTGGAAGCTCTCATTAAACCACTGTCTCACACCCCCTCTTATGTCACACTAATATACCCTACCTTCTAGACCGTAACCATTAGTCATTCTATGAGTAATGGTCATAGAATAGGTCTAGATTTTAACGCCTTTTGGTTGCTAGTTGTGGCACTCGTTTTTTTAGGTCCTCGTAGCTTGAAATGATTGAATTTTACAAAAAGGTCAAAGATTTGGTTTATTTGTCTGTTAAGGGCCCAAACTATAAAAATAAAAACTGTTTTAAAAGTCTCTTTAAAGTGTCTTTGTTCCTTCCGATGCGCTTGGCATTGCTTTGGTGGAGCATTGGACTTTTATCGTTGGCAGGTGTTGGTACTTTAGGCATTTTATTGGCACACTTGAAGGTCTTGTGGTGCTCTCAGTATGGTGGTAGACTTACTGTCCTGCCGTACCTTTGACCGGTGCCAACTAGAGATGACAGAGTGCCAAACACACACACACACACCACACACACACACACACACCTCTTTTGACCCACTGTTACTTGGGCTTGTGTGCGATACACTCAGTCCTCATTTACCTAATAGGTTATTACTTCATGTAGCCACAGCAACCCTGATAGGTTATTACTGTATGTAGCCACATCAACCCTGATAGGTTATTACTGTATGTAGCCACATCAACCCTGATAGGTTATTACTGTATGTAGCCACATCAACCCTGATAGGTTATTACTGTATGTAGCCACATCAACCCTGAAAGGTTATTACTTTATGTAGCCACATCAACCCTGATAGGTTATTACTGTATGTAGCCACAGCAACCCTGATAGGTTATTACTGTATGTAGCCACAGCAACCCTGATAGGTTATTACTTCATGTAGCCACAGCAACCCTAATAGGTTATTACTTTATGTAGCCACATCAACCCTAATAGGTTATTACTTTATGTAGCCACAGCAACCCTAATAGGTTATTACTTTATGTAGCCACATCAACCCTGATAGGTTATTACTTTATGTAGCCACATCAACCCTAATAGGTTATTACTTTATGTAGCCACATCAACCCTGATAGGTTATTACTTTATGTATCCATAGCAACCCTGATAGGTTATTACTTTATGTAGCCACAGCAACCCTGATAGGTTATTACTTTATGTAGCCACAGCAACCCTGATAGGTTATTACTTTATGTAGCCACAGCAACCCTGATAGGTTATTACTTTATGTAGCCACAGCAACCCTGATAGGTTATTACTTTATGTAGCCACATAAAGCCTAAACCTAATAGTTATATATATTACTTTATGTAGCCATGGCAACCCTAACTCTAATAGGTTATTCCTTTATTTAGCCATTGTATCTGACAGTATGTTCCTTGGCTAAGAGCAGGTCTGAAGTCAGACAACATAGACTACAATACATGGAGCTTCTCTTAAATTCTATGTGAATTTGGTTGGGTCACGGAAAAGTTACATAATGCAGTAACTTTTCTGTGACCCAACTAAATTCACATAGAATTGTGAGTTCTAGATCTGTCATTCTCATTGAAAGCAAGTCTAAAAAGCTGTAGATCTGTGCACTATTTCTATGCTTCCCATTCTTAAGGTTAGTTTATAAGTTAGTATGCTAATATGCTTACATGCTTAGATGCTGACGCTCTTAGATGCTGACGCTCTTAGATGCTGACGCGCTTAGATGCTGACACGTTTCAATGCTAGCACGCTTCGATGCTAACAAGGAAAGACGTTAACGGGCTAGTCTCCATTTACTCGATCCTCCACTATAATCCTACACTGATCAATGATCACACTAGTACAATCTAGGTGAAATACTATAGCTATTGCCAGCGAATGCACATGTGCTAATCTGAAGTGTGAAGATGTGAGACTGCTTGCTTTATTTCACCTTTATATAACCAGAACAAGTGCTCATTTACAACTGCGACCTGGCCAAGATAGAGCAAAGTAGTGCGACAACACAGTTACACATGGGATAAAGAAACGTACAGTCTATAACACAATAGAAAAGACTATATACACTGTGTGCAAATGTAGTAAAATTAGGGAGGTAAGGCAATAAATAGGCCGTAGTGGCAAAATAATTACAATTTAGCAATTAAACACTGGAGTGATAGATGTGCAGAAGATGAATGCGCAAGTAGAGATACTGTCACGATCGTCTTAATGAGCGGACCAAGGCGCAGCGTGAGTTTAGTTCCACATATTTTGAATCTCCGTGAAACAAACAAAACAATAAAGAAACAACGAAACGTGACGTCATGACGTCACACAGGCAACTAAACACAAACAATATCCCACAAAACACAGGTGAGGAAATGGCTACCTGCTACCTCGCCGGCAGCAGAGAACTGGAAGGAAAGGTGGCCAAGGCAGGGGTTGGCTTTGGGGTGACCAGTGAAGTATACCTGCTGGAACACATGCTATGGTGACCAGTGAGCTGTGATAAGGTGGGGCTTTACCTAGCAAAGACTTAAAGATGACCTGGAGCCAGTGGGTTTGGCGATGAATATGAACCAAAGAGAACATACAGGTCGCAGTGGTGGGTAGTATATGGGGCTTTGGTGAAAAAACGGATGGCACTGTGATAGACTACATCCAATTTTCTGAGTGTTGGAGGCTATTTTGTAAATGACATCGCCGAAGTCTAGGATCGGTAAGATACCCTTGTAAAACTGACTATCTTTGGCAGTATAAGTGAAGGATGCTTTGTTGTGAAGTAGGAAGCCGATTCTAGATTTCATTTTGGAATGGAGATGCTTAATGTAAGTCTGGAAGGAGAGTTTACAGCCTAGCCAGACACCTAGGAATTTGTAGTACATAACTGTCCAGAGTAGTGATGCTAGACAGGCGGGTGGGTGCAGGCAGCGATCGGTTGAATAGCCTACATTTAGTTTTGCTTGCATTTAAGAGCAGTTGGAGGCCACAGAAGGAGTGTTGTATGGCATTGAAGCTCGTCTGGAGGATGGTTAACACAGGGTCCAAAGAAGGGCCAGAAGTATACAGAATGGTGTCGTCTGCGTAGAGGTGGATCAGAGAATCACCAGCAGCAAGAACGACATCATTGATGTATACAGAGAAAGGAGTCGGCCTGAGAATTGAACCCTGTGGCACCACCATAGAGACTGCCACAGGTCCGTACAACAGGCCCCCTGATTTCACACACTGAACTCTATCTGAGCAGTAGTTGGTGAACCAGGGAAAGCAGTCGTTTGAGAAACCAAGGCTGTTGAGTCTGCCGATAAGAATTTGGTGATTGACAGAGTCGAAAGCCTTCGCCAGGTCGATGAATACGGCTGCACAGTATTGTCTTTTATCGATGGCGGCTATGATATCGTTTAGGACCTTGAGCGCGGCTGAGGTGCACTCATGACCTGCTTGGAAACCAGATTGCATAGTGGTGATCTGTGATCTGTTTTTTTAACTTGGCTTTCAAAGACTTTAGAAAGGCAGGGTAGGACAGATATCGGTCTGTAAAGAATGTCACCCTCTTTTGAAGAGGGGGATGACCGCGGCAGCTTTCCAATCTTTAGGGATCTCAGACGATACGGAAGAGAGGTTGAAAAAGCTAGTAATAGGGGTTGAAACAACTGCGCCAAATAATTTTAGAAAGAGAGGGTCCAGATTGTCTAGCACAGTTGATTTGTAGAGGTCCAGATTTTGAAGCTCTTTCAGAACATCAGCTATCTGGATTTGGGTGTGGGAGAAATGGGGGAGGCTTGGTCAAGTTGCTGTGGGGGGTGCAGAGCTGTTGACCGGGGTTGGAGTAGCCAGGTGGAAAGCATGGCTAGCCGTAGAAAAATGCTTATTGAAATTCTTGATTATCATAGATTTATTGGTGGTGACAGTGTTTCCTAGCCTCAGTGCAGTGGGCAGCTGGGAGGAGGTGCTCTTATTCTCCATGTTCTTTTCAAGTGTCCCAGAACTTTTGGGAATTTCAAATCAAATCAACGTTTTTGTTACGTGCACTGAATACAACAGGTGTGAAATACTTCCTTACAGGCTCTAACCAATAGTGCAAAAAAGGTATTAGGTGAACAATAGGTAGGTAAAGAAATAAAACAACAGTAAAAAGACTGTTATATATACAGGCTATATACAGTAGCAAGGCTGTAAAAGTAGCTAGGCTACATACAGACACCGGTTATTCAGGCTGATTGAGGCAGTATGTAGATATGGTTAAAGTGACTATGCATATATGATGAGTAGGGTTAGCGTAAAATAGGGGTTAGCGGGTGGTAGGTGGGACACAATGCAGATAGCCTGGTTAGCCAATGTGAGGGAGCACTGGTTGGTCGGCCCATTTGAGGTAGTATGTACAGTGGGATAAAAAGTATTTAGTCAGCCACCAATTGTACAAGTTCTCCAACTTAAAAAGATGAGAGAGGCCTGTAATTTTCATCAAAAAAAACACATTTGAGCTAAAGGATGTTCATTTCTGTTTGAAAGAGCTAGCTTTTGCTTTCCTAACTGCCTGTGAATATTGGTTTCTAACTTCCCTGAAAAGTTGCATATCGCGGGGGCTATTCGATGCTAATTCTGTACGTCACAGTATTTTTTTCATGCTGGTCGAGGGCAGTCAGGTCTGGAGTGAACCAAGGGCTATATCTGTTCTTAGTTCTACATTTGTTATTTATTATTTAAGATGGTGAGGAAATCACTTTTCAAGAATAATCAGGCATCCTCTACTGATGGAATGAGGTCAATATCCTTCCAGGATACCCGGGCCAGGTCGATTAGAAAGGCCTGCTCGCTGAAGTGTTTTAGGGAGCATTTGACAGTGATGAGGGGTGGTCGTTTGACCGCGGACCCATTACGGACGCAGGTAATGAGGCAGAGATGCTGGTTGAAGACAGCGGAGGTGTATTTAGAGGGCAGGTTGATCAGGATGATATCTATGAGGGTGCACGTGTTTATGGATTTAGGGTTGTACCTGTTAGGTTCCATGATCATTTGTGTGAGATTGAGGCCATCTAGTTTAGATTGTAGGCCGGCCGGGGTGTTAAGCATATCCCAGTTTATGTCACCTAACAGTACAAACTCTGAAGATAAATGGGGGGCAATTAAGTCACATATGTATGTGCTTGTTCTGTATATTGCTCCAATGTGAATTGAATGAATGAAGCTTATCGTATTACCTATCGCATGGTTAATAGGTTTTTAATAGATTTTTTTATTTATTAGTTCCTCCTCTTTAGCGAGTTGTAAGGTGATTAGCATACACAAAGCAAACTAGGTTAGCTGAGTTGGCATGAGTCAGACTTTTTACTATGTCAGTGGTGTGCGTGTGCGTGTGCGTGTGTGATGCATTACTGTGTGTGTGTGTGTACGTGTACGTGTGTGTGTGTGTGTGTGATATGCATTAATGTGTGTGCGTGTGTACGTGTGTGTGCGTGTGTGTGTTTGTACGTGTGTGTGTACAAACACACATTGTGTGTGTGTGATATGCATTACCGTGTGTGTGTGTATCTCAGTACAGTGTGTCAATCTGTATCTCAGTACTAGAGGTCGACCGAGTATGACTTTTCAACGCCGATATAGATTGTTGGAGGACCAAAAAAAGCCAATACAGATTAATCTCCCTATTTATTTATTTATTTATTTATTTATATTTGTAATAATGACAATAACAGCAATACTGAATGAACACTTTTATTTTAAATAAAATTAAAATAACACGCACGCATACAGGAACTGTGATTGGATGCAAGGGCTGAGATTACACACATGCACACCTTATCTCATCCCATGCCCTATTTCCTAATCGTCTTCTCCATCTCCAGAGGAGGAAGCTTTAGCCTGGTCATGGCTAACTGCCTGCCTTCCCTGGGTTGGCTAGCATAGTCTCAATGCTGTTCCATTGCCCTGCGTTCGAGTCCTGTTTGCATTAGCCTTTAGCATTAAGGAGCGGTGAAGAGGGTAGCGTTGACCTTTGACCAATGCTGGCTAGTATAGCCTAGTGCTGGTCCACTGCCCTGTGCCAAGTCGTGTTAGCATTAGCTTTAGCTGTAGGATATGAGTATTGATGTTATCATTAGCATTAGTTTTGCAGATAGACTTTGGAGGCCTGCCATGATGCACACGCAACTGAGCTCTTAGTGATGATGAAGAGAGAGAGAGCTGCTAGCTGGGTGCCCTAGGGTTTTTACAACTCACTCGTCCCTCTTTTCTGTCACTCTCCGCCACTACTTCTCTTTCTATCTATCTCTCTCTCTCTACCCACCTTCTCTTTTTCTTCCATCTGACTGACCATAGAAAACTGCTCTCTCGTGTGTGTGTGTATATGCAAGAGAGTGCATGTCATCCCTGGCTCCCTCTATAGTGAAATTGTAATCCTTCTGCTTGTCTTCTTGTTCTGACTGAAGAGCCTTTTTAATAAGTCATGTATGCAACTCTTTTCTTCTTTTCTCTTTCCCTGTCTTCCATGTGAGGTTTATGGAAGTTCGTACTCTGAGGCTCTGTTTTGGCTTTGGTGTGTTTGGGTGCGTGTGAGTGTTTGCACGCATGCGTTCCCATCTGTTTCTGTAAGTGTCTTTTTCTTTCCTCATTGGTATGAAATAGATGTGCCCTGCTTACTTGTGAGTCATAGTCCTCCCACACATCCTTATCTTAATGGCTAAACAAGCATGTATAGTCATAGTCCTCCCACACATCCTTATCTTAATGGCTAAACAAGCATGTATAGTGAACATGTTGCAAGCACGCTGGTTGACTACTGACTGTAATTTTTCCTCTTTCCTGTCCTAATTTTCCCCTTTCTCTTCCCTCCCTCCTCTCTTCCTCTTTCCTCCAAGGGAAAAGAAATTAGTTGACTGACTGGCTGATTGCTCGGCTAGTCCCTAGGCCAGTGTTTGTTAGTTTGTTTGCTCTCTCTCTCTGTCTCTGTCTCTCGCCAATTACAGTGGATGATTCCTTCTGTTATTAATGCTTGTTTCCCCCTCCTGTAAAACTGGCCCCATTTGGACCAGGATATTAGCATAGTGGGACATATGTGTTTGCATATATTCAGGCACTCATCTACATATGCATGTTTACATGTGAATACACTGGAGCGTTGCGCCAGTGACTGAAAGGTTGCTGGTTCGAATCCCCGAACCTACAAGGTGATAGAACTGTCGAGCGAGCCACTTAACCCTAATCTGGCAGGCACTCCGTTTACATTATCTGGCAGGCACTCCATTTACATTATATGGCAGAGGCACTGTTTACATTATCTGGCAGGCACTCCATTTACATTATTTGACAGGCACTCCGTTTTCATTATATGGCAGGAACTCTATGTACATTATCTGGCATGCACTCCGTTTACATTATCTGTCAGGAACTCTGTGTACATTATCTGGCATGCACTCCGTTTACATTATCTGGCAGGAACTCCGTGTACATTATCTGGCAGGCACTCCGTTTACATGATCTGTCAGGAACTCCGTTTACATTATCTGGCAGGCACTCCGTTTACATTATCTGGCAGGCACTCCGTTTATATTATCTGGCAGGCACTCCGTTTACATTATCTGGCAGGCACTCCGTTTATAATATCTGGTAGGAACTCCGTTTATATTATCTGGCAGGCACTCCTTAATGCTTGTTTCCCCCTCCTGTAAAACTGTCCCCATTTGGACCAGGATATTAGCATAGTGGGACATATGTGTTTGCATATATTCAGGCACTCATCTACATATGCATGTTTACATGTGAATACACTGGAGCGTTGCGCCAGTGACTGAAAGGTTGCTGGTTCGAATCCCCGAACCTACAAGGTGATAGAACTGTCGAGCGAGCCACTTAACCCTAATCTGGCAGGCACTCCGTTTACATTATCTGGCAGGCACTCCATTTACATTATATGGCAGAGGCACTGTTTACATTATCTGGCAGGCACTCCATTTACATTATTTGGCAGGCACTCCGTTTACATTATATGGCAGGAACTCTATGTACATTATCTGGCATGCACTCCGTTTACATTATCTGTCAGGAACTCTGTGTACATTATCTGGCATGCACTCCGTTTACATTATCTGGCAGGAACTCCGTGTACATTATCTGGCAGGCACTCCGTTTACATGATCTGTCAGGAACTCCGTTTACATTATCTGGCAGGCACTCCGTTTACATTATCTGGCAGGCACTCCGTTTATATTATCTGGCAGGCACTCCGTTTACATTATCTGGCAGGCACTCCGTTTATAATATCTGGTAGGAACTCCGTTTATATTATCTGGCAGGCACTCCGTTTATATTATCTGGCAGGCACTCCGTTTATATTATCTGGCAGGAACTCCGTTTATATTATCTGGCAGGCACTCCGTTTATATTATCTGGCAGGCACTCCGTTTATATTATCTGGCAGGCACTCCGTTTATATTATCTGGCAGGCACTCCGTTTATATTATCTGGCCGGCACACCGTTTATATTATCTGGCAGGCACTCCGTTTATATTATCTGGCAGGCACTCCGTTTATATTATCTGGCAGGCACTCCGTTTATATTATCTGGCAGGCACTCCGTTTATATTATCTGGCCGGCACACCATTTATATTATCTGGCAGGCACACAGTTGACATGATCTGCGGTACAAACTCTGCATGTCTCAGTTTTTAATTGAGCCCTCCCTCGGGGCCGGCTCGACTTAAACTGAGAGGCGGCCATGATGGAGAGTTTCTGTCTTCCCAGCAGGGTTTAGGGAGTTTGGTGAGCGAGTGGGGGACTATGGTGAGCAGCAGAAGGCTGGGTACCCCCCTTTCACCACGTGCTGTTGGTGGATTAGGCTAATTCAAGCACTGCTAGCAGAACCCCTGGAGAGATGCTGCACACTTCATACTGGCACATGCATTAGACCCACACACCAGAGCGCATGCACACACACAGACAGACCCATATAAACACACACATACAAACATGAACATGCACATATATGTGACCCTAGAATAGTGTTGACTAAGTAATAGGTCTAGTTCCTATTCTCTTAGTAACCAGATAATGTTGACTCTGCCAGACATTCTGTTCTTCTATTGTGGAACAAGTGATCAGAAATGCAGGTTCCAGCAAGGTTCCAGACCAGTTTGTGTTATTTAGTTGTGGTCATGTAGTTTGTCGTAAGAGTATTCCAAAATACTTAAGGTGACACAAAACATAGATTGGAAAGGACAATTTTCCTCTCATCTGTAGTTCTGTGTAGTGATTGCCAACGCTGGCTTTATGTCCGTGTAGCTTCAGGGGGTGCTTGTTGGTCTCTTTTCAGGACATTCCCTTTTTGTGAGTCATGCTATGTGTGCGTGCACTGTGCATTTGTGTCTTCGTGGGGATGTGCGTTTCTCTGTGGTGTGTGTGTGTATGTCTGTGTGAGTTGACTCTTGACCTTGCTTGAATGTTCCCTCACAACTCTTTTAGTCAAAGCTGCCCGGTAGTCAAGAGGAGAGGAAGGAAGGAAACCATTGGTCCTCTCAGAGCAAGGCTGGTGATCATGTCTCACTCACCAGGAATTACACTGGATGCGTTTCCTCTGGATATTAGCAGAGAAGCGGAAAACACAACCTTTTAACTGAAACATATTCTATTACTGATAACCTCTGCGAGTACACGTCTGTTGTACAGTATTTGTATTTAAAGCCATTTGGAATCGATTGGAATGGCAAAAAGAGAGACGGAGACAGACTGTAATGAATGCCTGGTCTTTGCCGACCCCAATGGTGGTCTACTGTTCTGTTTCTATGGCAACCATAATTATAGCCCTGAAGAGGATGGTGGGATGAGGAAGAGTAGGCTGATGTTGCAGAGGAAAAGGACATGGTATAGTGTGTGTGTGCGTATGCGCGTGTGTGTGTGTGTGTAAATGAGTAAGACTGCGGTGATGGCAGTCTTGCTGATTTAGTAAGTCCCTATTCGTGTGTGTTCTGCTTCCCTACTTCTTGGTGTTGATTGTATAGTGTAGTGTGTATCCCTCTAGGGTTCTGTATGGAGCTGCAGTCAGCCTGGGGTCTCCCTACTTCTTGGTGTTGATTGTATAGCGTAGTGTGTATCCCTCTAGGGTTCTGTATGGAGCTGCAGTCAGCCTGGACTCTCCCTACTTCTTGGTGTTGATTGTATAGCGTAGTGTGTATCCCTCTAGGGTTCTGTATGGAGCTGCAGTCAGCCTGGACTCTCCCTACTTCTTGGTGTTGATTGTATAGTGTAGTGTGTATCCCTCTAGGGTTCTGTATGGAGCTGCAGTCAGCCTGGGGTCTCCCTACTTCTTGGTGTTGATTGTATAGCGTAGTGTGTATCCCTCTAGGGTTCTGTATGGAGCTGCAGTCAGCCTGGGGTCTCCCTACTAAGCACTTGTTGCAATGACAAGTTATTTAGTCCCCACCTCAGGGACCACTTGTGCATCAACTCACCCCACCGCTACGGTCTTAAATACTTTTTAGTCATTTAGCAGACGCTCTTATCCAGAGCAACTTACAGGACCGAATAGGCTTAAGTGCCTTGCCCAAGGGTACATCGACAGATTTTTCACCTAGTTGGCTCGGGGATTTGAACCAGCAAACTTTCGATTACTAACCGCTAGGATAACACATAAGTGTAGACACGTACACACAAACGCACATATGCACGTGCACACACAATCCACACACAGACACTTTTGGCCAATGTCCCATGGCAAGTAAACGTGTGTATCTCTGTCTGTGAAAGAACATTCAATCATAGACAGATCATTTAATCAATGTGGTCCCCTTACTTCACCAGGGGTGTTGTATTCAGAGGGTCCCAAGCAGAGGGGACCATCTGAACTTGCCCAAAAAGAAACACTTGTTTTTGTTGCAAAATGTTAGCCATACCATCAACCTCCCTCATTGATGCTGACAGGGGACCATCCTGGGGTTCTTGTTAAGACCACCCTCTCTAGGGGTCTCATTAAAGCTGCTGCACTGCTCTAGAAATTCCTATAAAGTACATGCACACACACACGTTCGTGAAGACAGAAACACACACTCCGACACACACACACACACACACACACACACACACACACACACACACACACACACACACACACACACACACACACACACACACACACACAGTAGAGGTTCTATGTTCCTTATTGGCTTTATATGGTATTATTTCCTCATAGCAGCTATAGACTAGGCTATATCGGCCCCCTGGATAAACTTCTGCCTGCCACGTAGAATGGATGTGCTGTAAGCAGGCGGGACGAGACAGTTTGTGTCAGTGAATGAATGGAAAATCCATAGTTTCATTACGGGCCCAGTCATACGGCTGAAGTTTAAATCAACTGTCAGGCTAGATGCCTGGGCCCAAGATAGACAGCTGGTCTCAACTTCCAGTTCTTGAGCCAATGGCTATCCATTTAAAAACGTGTCTCGGCAGAAATATACACATAGAAACAAATGTCATACTTTTTGCAGCGGTGGTAGTAATTTAGCAGCAGTGGGCCACTGAATATAGGGGAAACACTGCACTGATTGCTCGGGGCTTTGGCTCCCCCCGTTGAGTCATCCCTCTAATGCATTGGCCATGTATGTGAGAGATAGGTGGGGGGTGTAAGGATCCCTGCATGACTTAATATTAGGTCCGGGATAATACCAGTATCGTGATACATGCATTTATTTCCAATGCTATAGCACACAATATTTTACATACAGCAGGTTTTTAAAGGAGCAAAGAGTTTGGTCTGCTTCATGTTTGAATTTTTCTTTGGGAAAAATATTACGATAATGGCATCATCACAGCCCTACTTAATATTATGCAAATGATTGTGTGTGTGTGTGTGGATAATCTGCCCCTTCCAAGTGTTAGCACCATTTGAGTCTCTGTCAAGCTTCCCTTAGCCCTCTTAGCAGTGTTTTCCACTAGTTGCTTTTTCAAACAGGGCGGAAAAGCAACATCCAGATCCTCTGACATTGAACATGAGAATTGAATGTCAGCCAAGGCTGTGTTTTTGCCCTTCCATCAAATGTGATTTTAGTCAATGGCCCATTTCAATTCCACTGACTGTTACCATTTAGAACTGTAGAGTAGTCCCTATCCTACCTTCAGACGTAGAATAAAACATTGGTATAATTATATTGAGTAATCGCTATTACTAATTTCCATTCTACTTATCACGGTCTGAGGTTAAATCACATTACATGCTTCTTTACCTAAGCGTCTCTCTCACTCTCACACTCTTTTTACATTTCTGGAGATAAATACCTCTGATTGTCATATTTGGAGCAGTGGAGTAGGACGTGCTGCTCGTTCTCTAGTTCACCTGACCCACAGTGCTTACCTAGTTCTTCTTCTCTGACCTTCTGTGTTTTTCTATGGCTTCCTGTTTATATTGCCATGCTATGGTTTCTGGGTCTGAACATTGTTAATGTCTTCCTTTGTTTGAATGTTTTCGTTTAAAAAATATGTTGTGCTAATTGTATATCTCTATTTAGAATTTGCTTACATTGAAGTATGTGATTTAAATATAAATTAGTTTTGTAACAAATTAGTGTATGTATTTTGGTTCTGGTCAAATTTTAGCTGGTGCTTTTGAGCCAGTTGCTCTAAAGGGTCACTCTGGCTTGCAGGGTCTTTTTCTTGATCGTAGTGTGTTAGGTGAATCCAGAATTTGGTGGCTCTTTTCTCAATTTGGAGTGCTAGGGGGAATCTCCCAAGTTCTGCCCTACAGGGGCATTTCTGTGTACACCTAGAATATCTTTACAAAGTTCCTGGTGTACAATTTCAGTGGGCCTTTTATCCCATATTTTCAGTTGTAAAGGGGGCCTCAAATTTCGTTGCCATATAGAAGGATTGGAGTTATGCCAGTCACATTTAAGCTACATTCTAATTGCTTGGTTACATTTACAGTTGAAGTTGGAAGTTTACATACACTTAGGTTGGAGTCATTAAAACTCGTTTTTCAACCACTCCACAAATTTCTTGTTAACAAACTATAGTTTTGGCAAGTCGGTTAGGACATCTACTTTGTGCATGACACAAGTAACTTGTCCAGCAATTGTTTACAGAAAGATTATTTCACTTATAATTCACTATTACAATTCCAATGGGTCAGAAGTTTACATACACTAAGTTGACTGTGCCTGTAAACAGCTTCGAAAATTCCAGAAAATGATGTCATGGCTTTAGAAGCTTCTGATAGGCTAATTTACATAATTTGAGTCAACTGGAGGTGTACCTGTGGATGTATTTCAAGGCCTACTTTCAAAAAAATTAAAATACAAGATAAATCAGCCAAGACTTTAAAATTGTAGACCTCCACAAGTCTGGTTCATCCTTGGGAGCAATTTCCAAATGGCTGAAGGTACCGCATTCATCTGTACAAACAATAGTACGCAAGTATGAACACCATGGGACAACGCAGCCGTCATACCGCTCAGGAAGGAGACGTGTTCTGTCTCCTAGAGATGAATGTAGTTTGCGAAAAGTGCAAATCAATCCCAGAACAACAGCAAAGGACCTTCTGAAGATGCTGGAGGAAACGGTACAAAAGTATCTATATCCACTGTAAAACAAGTCCTATATCGACATAACCTGAAAGGCCGCTCAGCAAGGAAGAAGCCACTGCTCCAAAACCGCCATACAGTTTGCAACTGCACATGGGGACAAATATCGTACTTTTTGGAGAAATGTCCTCTGGTCTGATGAACCAAAAATGTAACTTTTTGGCCATAATGACCATGCAAGCCGAAGAACACCATCCTAACCGTGAAGCACAGGGGTGGCAGCATCATGTTGTGGGGGTGATTTGCTGCAGGAGGGACTGGTGCACTTCACAAAATAGATGGCATCATGAGGGGGAAAATTATGTGGATATATTGAAGAAACATCTCAAGACATCATTCAGGAAGTTAAAGCTTGGTCGCAAATGGGTCTTCCAAATGGACAATGACCCCAAGTATACCTCCAAAGTTTTGACAAAATGGCTTAAGGACAACAAAGTCAAGGTATTGGAGTGGTCATCATAAAGCCCTGATCTCAATCCTATAGACAATTTGTGGACAGAACTGAAAAAGCGTGTGTGCGAGCAACTAGGCCTACAAACCTGACTCAGTTACACAAGCTCTGTCAGGAGGAATTGGCCAAAATTCACCCAACTTATTGTGGGAAGCTTGTGGAAGGCTACCCGAAACATTTGACCCAAGTTAAACAATGTAAAGGCAATGCTACCAAATACTAATTTAGTGTATGTACACTTCTGACCCCCTTGGAATGTGATTAAAGATATAAAATCTGAATTCAATCATTCTCTCTACTATTATTCTGACATTTCATATTCATATTTTAGGTTTACAAATAGATAAACATCTTAGTTAGAAAACTCGCCCACCTTAGCCATTTGATCTTTGGTTCATTGAACGAGGTAATTGTTTTATAAAGACACAAAACCTATTTAGTTGTAATTGTAAAGTTGCAGGGTGGCCAACCATCCTCCAGGACAGTCCAGGAGAGCTACTGGGGGTGCAGACTTTTGCTCCAGCCCTGCTCGAACACCACATTGTAAAAAAGAAAAAAAATCAGCTGCTCAACAGAATCTTGATAATCTGACTGGTGTGTTTGTGCAGGGTTGGGTCAAAAGCCTTCACACCCAGTAGCTCTTCACATGGAGGATTGATGGAGAGGGTTGTGTTTTATACAGTAGCCTATCAGTGCAGTATTTAACTTTGTCGGGGGTTAAGTGCCTTGCTCAAGACCTCAACGGCAGAAGATAAAGTACATGGGATCAGAGACCAGCAGCCTTCCATTGTCAATACCAGTAATCGTAATGAATGTTGGTTTGCTAAGTGGTTCCTTGCATCGTAAAACACCATTTTAAACCTTTCTGGTCTATGGTGTGAGATTATTATTATTATTATATATATATTTTTTAAATCAATCCTAAGTTAAAGTCAAGCCCTGGCATGTTTTATCTGGTAGAGACCTTATGACCATGTCAGTCCTACCTGCCGGGGGGGCAGGGTAGCCTAGGGGTTAGAGTGTTGGAGTAGCAACCGGAAGGTTGCAAGTTCAAACCCCCGAGCTGACAAGGTACAAATCTGTCGTTCTGCCCCTGAACAGGCAGTTAACCCACTGTTTCTTGGCCGTCATTGAAAATAAGAATTTGTTCTTAACTGACTTGTTTAGTTAAATAAGTGTAATTAAAAAAAAAAACTATATTGGCTTAGGTATATGAGACACAGGGTCTCTGTTTTTTTTCTTACACTTGAACATTCTTTGTCAAACAATTTTTCCTTTGGTAGTTTTCAGTTTTTTATGTTGCATTTTTCACATTTTGTAGATTTCTTTTCCTTTTGCCAGTTTGAATATGGCATTCAATTTATCAGTGGCTAAAAAATGCCATCTGTCGGATCTAGTTAGAAGTCTCAGTGTCAGGTGTTGGGAGTAGCACCACCCAATATATATACACTGCTCCAAAAAATAAAGGGAACACTAAACAACACAATGTAACTCCAAGTCAATCACACTTCTGTGAAATCACTGTCCACTTAGGAAGCAACACTGATTGACAATACATTCCACATGCTGTTGTGCAAATGGAATAGACAACAGGTGGAAATTATAGGCAATTAACAAGACACCCCCAATAAAGGTGTGGTTCTGCAGGTGATAACCACAGACCACTTCTCAGTTCCTATGCTTCCTGGCTGATGTTTTGGTCACTTTTGAATGCTGGCGGTGCTTTCACTCTAGTGGTAGCAACCCACACAAGTGGCTCAGGTAGTGCAGCTCATCCAGGATGGCACATCAATGCGATCTGTGGCAAGAAGGTTTGCTGTGTCTGTCAATGTGTCCAGAGCATGGAGGCGCTTCCAGAAGACAGGCCAGTACATCAGGAGACGTGGAGGAGGCCGTAGGAGGGCAACAACCCAGCAGCAGGACCGCTACCTCCGCCTTTGTGCAAGGAGGAGCAGGAGGAGCACTGCCAGAGCCCTGCAAAATGACCTCCAGCAGGCCACAAATGTGCATGTGTCTGCTCAAACGGTCAGAAACAGACTCCATGAGGGTGGTATGAGGGCCCAACGTCCACAGGTGGGGGTTGTGCTTACAGCCCAACACCGTGCAGGATGTTTGGCATTTGCCAGAGAACACCAAGATTGGCAAATTCGCCACTGGCGCCCTGTGCTCTTCACAGATGAAAGCAGGTTCACACTGAGCACATGTGACAGATGTGACAGAGTCTGGAGACGCCGTGGAGAACGTTCTGCTGCCGGCAACATCCTCCAGCATGACCGGTTTGGCAGTGGGTCAGTCATGGTGTGGGGTGGCATTTCTTTGGGCGGCCGCACAGCACTCCATGTGCTCGCCAGAGGTAGCCTGACTGCCATTAGGTACCGAGATGAGATCCTCAGACCCCATATGCTGGTGCGGTTGGCCCTGGCTTCCTCCTAATGCAAGACAATGCTAGACCTCATGTAGCTGGAGTGTGTCAGCAGTTCCTGCAAGAGGAAGGCATTGATGCTATGGACTGGCCCACCCGTTCCCCAGACCTGAATCCAATTGAGCACATCTGGGACATCATGTCTCGCTCCATCCACCAACGCCACGTTGTACCACAGACTGTCTAGGAGTTGGTGGATGCTTTAGCCCAGGTCTGGGAGGAGCTCCCTCAGGAGACCATCCGCCACCTCATCAGGAGCATGCCCAGGCGTTGTAGGGAGGTCATACAGGCACGTGGAGGCCACACACACACTACTGAGCCTAATTTTGACTTGTTTTAAGGACATTACATGAAAGTTGGATCAGCCTGTAGTGTGGTTTTCCACTTTAATTTTGAGTGTGACTCCAAATCCAGACCTCCATGGGTTGATAAATTTGATTTCCATTGATATTTTTTGTGTGATTTTGTTGTCAGTACATTCAACTATGTAAAGAAAAAAGTATTTAATAAGAATATTTCATTCATTCAGATCTAGGATGTGTTATTTTAGTGTTCCCTTTATTTTTTTGAGCAGTGTATTTCTCATCACAGTTGAAGAACTGAAGGCATTCAGCAGGGCCGGCCATTGGAAATTGAGGGCACCTTTCTCTTTAGGTGCTTTAGACCTCTACTGTGTCAAATGGCACGCTATTATATTGCCCTACTTTTGACCTTTGCCTGTAGATTTTTCCCATTTGGCTCTGGTCGCAGGTAGTGCACTATGTAGAAATAGGGTGCCATTTGGGACACAATTTTCGGCAATTAGGTTCCGAGGCTGGGCCACTCGAGTGAATTTCCTTGTTAATTTGCCTGGTGAAATTGGACGGTTAGGCTAGGGGATATTGCTGTGGCTTTAAATGTCTGTAGTGGATTCTGCGAGTGGTTTTCCACTAAGGCCTGCAAATGTTCACATTGAGACAATGTGAGTCTGTTTGCAGATCTGAAACGACTGGACAGATGTAAGAGTGGTTCAAAGCCGTTAGCTGCCAGACAGACTGACACACAGAACAACACGCAACTTACACATGCAGACCGACCAACCGACACAAACAGACCGACCGAAACACACAGACCGACCGACACACACACACACACACACACTGACCGACACACAGACCGACCGACACACACGCGCACACAGACTGACCGACACACACACACACAGACCAACCAACACACACACACACACACACAGACCGACCGACACACACACACAGACCTACTGACATACACACACACACAAACTGACTGATGGACTGACCGACACACACACAGACCGACACACGCACACACACACACACAGACCGACCGGCACACACACACACACAGACTGACCAACGAACTGACACACACAGACACCCACACACACAGACTGATCGACCGACACACACACAGACACAGCCCGACCAACGCACACAGACTGCCCAACTGACACAGACAGACTGACCGACCAACACACACACAGACCGACCGACACACACACACAGACCGACCAACACAGACCAACCGAACGACACAGACCAACCGACACACACACACACACACGGACTGACCGACCGACCGACACACACACACACAGACCCACACACACAGAGACTGACCGACCGACACACACACCCACAGACCGACCAACTTACACAGACTGCCCGACTGACACACACAGACTGACCGACCGACACACACACACAGACCGAACTATCGACACACAGACACACACAAACTGACCGACACACACACACAGACCGACCGACACACACACACACAGACCGACACACACACAGACCGAACTATCGACACACCGACACACACAGGCCGACCGACACACACACACAGGCCGACCGACACACACAGACCGACCGACATACAGTACAGCCTGACCGACCCACACGCAGACCGGCACACACAGACCGACCGACACACAGACCAACCCACCCACACAGACCGACCGAATGACCGACACACACAGACCGACCCACACAGACCGACCGACACACACACACACACACACACACACACACACAAACACACACACAGACCTACACACACAGAGACTGACCGACCGACACACACACAGAGACCGAACTATCGAAACACAGACACACACAAACTGACCGACACACACACACACAGACCGACCGACACACACACACAGACCGACACACACACAGACCGAACTATCGACACACCGACACACACACACACAGACCGACACACACACAGACCGACACACACACACAGGCCGACCGACATACAGTACAGCCTGACCGACCCACACGCAGACCGGCACACACAGACCGACCGACACACAGACCAACCCACCCACACAGACCGACCGAATGAAACACACACACACACAGACTGACACACACAGACTGACCGACACACACAGACTGACCCACACAGACCGACCGACACACACACACACACACACGAGACCAAAAAGACAACATGAGAACAAGCGGACATAAACACTCATAAACACCCGACTCTTGCGATACATTTTTGTGAGATATTCTAAATGTCTGTATTGGATATCGTCCAGGCCTAGGCATATATGATTCCTTGTGCTGTATTTCAGGACCAGGCCTGGTGACACATTTATGTCCCAATCTATATGGACAGTCCTCTGTTTTGTGGAACACGGCGTGTGTGTGTGTGTGTATCTGTGTGTATTTAATTCAATGTCAGAGACCACTTGCAATGAAGAAACACACTCTGTAAAGTCAACATCTCCAGTCAGACAGATGTTCTCATTACAGACAGTTTTCCATTATTAACAACAAGCATATTTCACCAATCCACTTTTCCACTTATCAGCTTCATAAACAACATTACAGAACATTACAGCTGCAGAAACGAGTTATTTGCTTTTCTTGAACCTTTTTCTTCTCCCAGGAGAGGAACTACAAAGTCATTGTTTTAACACTTTCATCCTAGACCATCTGTAATTCCATCTCTATTCTGAAGTGTTTGTATTTTAATCTGGTGTGTTGATGCTGGTAGTTAGTTTGTGTGTATTGGTTCCTCATGGACCCAGGGGGACTGTTTTACCCTGATGGTGGAGGAGGGAGGGAGGGAGGGAGGAGGGGGGCAGTGGAGGCTGGTGAGGGGAGAGAGGGACAGTAGTCAGCTAACAGGGACCTGTGGTTACCTTGTAAGGTCTTTACTAGTGTTTTATAGGCAGTGGGTCTCTGTGACTTTGCATGTACCGACACATAGGTGCAAATACCTTTATCTACGGCCAGATGTATGCACGCTTTAACATGACAACTAAAAACCAATGAGCACAAGACGACGTTGGCGTTTCATTAATGATCTGCATTGACTTCTACTTCAACATAATGCCATCAACATGTTGTCTAACTATTTGAATAATCAGTCAAGCTTTTTTGAATGGAATTGAATTCATTCCATCAAGTAGACATTTACCATGATGAGCTGTCTGTGAAAGCTGTGTGGGTGATGTTCTCTCTGAAAGCACTAAGGTGTGTGTGTGTGTGTGTGTGTGTGTAGAGTTTCCCATTCTTGTGTTGTGTTTAAATGGCTACAGCTGCTAGAGCTTAATCATTGCTGTAAATCTCTCTCTCTGTTGCACCAGTTTGGCTTTGGGACTCTAACACCAGGCAACCCCAATCCCTAGCTCTTTGGTTTGTGTGTATCCTTCCTCTGATTCATAGAGTAATACACTTGAACGGCATGCAACTGCAACTCTCTCCCCCTCTCTCTCGCTCTCTCCTCCCCCCCTTTGCTCGCTCTCGCTTTCGTTCTGTCTCGCTCTGTCTCCCAATTCTCCTATCCTCTGGGTTCATGCAAGTGTGAGTGTAGTTCAATGCATGTGACAGAATTTGTATAGAAGACTTTTGTAGGGAAGCCCTCTGCTTATAGCAGATATCTCAAACCCGAGGGCCACATACTTTGACACACATCTCTATTTTTAGTGGTTTTGTTTTAACCGCGCCTGGCTTAAGACGAAGGTCTCAAATACAACAAAACACAACAAGGGAAGGATGGGCGGAAGATAAAGAACTAAAGATGAACAGAATGTGAGAGGAGAGGAGGAGGAGCAGGGGAATGGAGAGATTAAAATGCGTAGTGATGAGAGCGTCCCGGCCCATCCCGTTGTGTGTCCTTTCGGAGAGGTGACGGGCAAGCGTTTAACAGGGCGTATTAATGGTGTCTCGCCCGGTTTCTCTCCTTCAGCCCTGATGACTGGGTACAGAGGCCATGTTCTCTAACTTGACATCGTATGCTTATTTCCTCTGTTACGCCAGCAAGTGCGTGTCTTTCACCCCCTCAGTGGCGTGTTTGTGAGCTTGATACTATGTTTGTACATACAATTGCAAATGTGTGTGTGTGACTGCTGTCCCCTGCCTGTCATTGTTGCTATACGTCTTATTGAGGAGACAGTGGCCTGCTTTGGGTCATGAGAATGAGGGGGCGCAAGATGAAGAGCTACCATCATATCATGTTACATCACATCAGTGGTTTATGCCTCCTTTTCTCTCACTAGAATAATCTGTCTTCTTCTCTGCTTTCAATGGGTTGGTTTTTGGTTTGTCTTGCATTTTGGTTTTGTTTCTCTCACTTCTCTTCCCTGTTTCTACGCTCTCTCTCTCTCCCTCCCCCCATACTGTAGGTCTGATATAACGAAAAGTACAATTCTATTCATATAGAACACTTTTTATTGACATCAAAATTTCCAAAGTGCTGGAGGCTACTTAAATGTGAAGAATAAATGTCAGGCCAATATGTGTATCACAGAAAGACATGATCAAGGTGTAATGAATGTGCATAAATACTAGGTATAAACTGGGTGGTTCGAGCCCTGAATGCTGATTTGCTGACAGCCATGGTATATCATACCACGGGTATGACAAAACATTTTTTTCTACTCTAATTACGTTGGTAATCAGTTCATAATAGCAATAAGGCAACTTGGGGCACCTAGTGGGGGTTGTGGTATATGGCCAATATACCCATATATGGCCAATATACCACAGCTAAGGCACTCCGCTTTGTGTCATGCGTAGAACAGCCCTTAGCCGTGGTATATTGGCCATATATACTTGGGCCATTGCTTAAGTATACAATGAAGAGCCGTTGTGGTTGCATTTGGCCTCATATTAAATGACTAGGTAGGATTAGGGGTGGGGTGTTTGGGGTTATTGTCACTTTGACTTTGAATATCCAAGATAATTTACTGATTAATTACTGGAATAAGTAATTGATCTAATTGAATTCATTTGGATTTCCTGTCTAAATGAATCTGAGGGGCACCATTAAGGGTTAGAGAGACCTTTTGAATGAACTCGATCAGTGGTTACCAATCACCGTTATACCATTAATCCTCTCCCAACAAAGTCTTAATCAACAGTCAATTTACTATCTTCTCATTCTGAACGGTCATGAACTCAATGTCACAAGTAATTAATTCTAGGGTTTATTTATGAGACTAACTAAGTTGTGAAATGAGCTAGTTAACAGATACAATATGAAGGCAGGGTATATGGCAGGGGTGGGCAACTCCAGTCCTCGGGGGCCTGATTGGTGTCACACTTTTTCTCCATCCCTAGCAAACACAGCTGATTAATCAAATTGCAATTTAAACTGAAGATCATGATTAGGTGATTATTGGAGTCAGGTGTGTTAGCTGGGGCTCGTGCAAAACTGTGACACCAAACAGGCCATCGAGGACTGGAATTGTCCACCCCTGTTATACAGGATATAGCGCAGTTATTGAGGTGAGAATCTCCACAGGTCAATATAAATTAACCTCCGTACCCAAATTAGAAAATACAACAGTACATACATTCCCCAAACTTTTTTGAGAGGGATTATATGAGGCTCCACAAACACATGCTTTAACAACTGTGAGTTCCCAAACGAATGTGGACAACGCCAAGACAGTGTTGATCATTGGTTGGTAAATTAGAGCTGTCGTCTCACACACAATGCCACTCTCATAGAATAGTAACAATGTAACACAAGGTTAGTTGTGTGTCGATGTGGATTCCGTCAGGATTGGATGAGTGGTTATTGGATGGTGATCTCTCTCTCGCCAGTGGAGTTGAGGCCAGCGGGCAGGAAATAGAAGGAGTGACACCCACGTCTTCCTCCCTTGGTTCTCAGTCCAGGAAGATAGTCTAATAGAGTTGGTTCAGTTCTTTCTCTGACCATCTGGGATGTATTGCGAACACAGTCCGTCGGTCTTGAATGAGCAACAGTGCTCTCGGCACTGATACCAGCAACCCCTTCCCTAGCATCCCCGGTGGTCCTGGCTTGATGTGTGCTGTCATGGCTACAGGCCAAACCAGAGGTGGAAGGAGCATCTGTCTCCCACCTGGTGACCACAGGTGCTGCCCACTGCAAGCCTTCAGAGTCTGTGTGTCTGCTTAATTTGTCCTTCCTTTTCACCCGTCTTACATTAGCAGTGTAAATATGTTCCAGTCTGGGAGACTGTCTATATAAATAGGCCCAATATGAACCAGTAAGCTACACTGACATGTCTTTAGTCCACTCAGCTCATGGTCTTAAAGACAATGCTGTGTTAACAAGAGATCTTGAGCAGCACAAGGAAAACACACACACACACACACCTTTACACACACAAACACACTGCTCACATCAATGATTGCACAAGGGTGTAGACAGTCACATTTGTTATGTGAAATGGGGTTCTAAAATTAGGAAATGGGAGTCAATGATGTGACTTCCTGTGTCTGCCAGTCAGCATTTGTTTGGTGTGTATGTCAGCATAACTTTAGATACATTATCTCATAATAAGTCATGTTAATAATACTGTGTGGGTGTCAGTCACACATCTGCTAAATGCCACCATGTTAGACAGACAGACGCAGGGACAGAGACGGACGCAGGGGCGGACGCAGGGGCGGAGGCGGACGCAGGGGCGGAGGCGGACGCAGGGGCGGAGGCGGACGCAGGGGCGGACGCAGGGGCGGAGGAGGACGCAGGGACGGACGCAGGGGCGGAGGAGGACGCAGGGACGGACGCAGGGGAGGAGGAGGCCGCAGGGACGGAGGCGGACGCAGGGGCAGACGCAGGGGCGGAGGCGGACGCAGGGGCGGAGGCGGACGCGGAGGCGGAGGAGGACGCAGAGGAGGACGCAGGGACGGACGCAGGGGCGGAGGAGGACACAGGGACGGACGCAGGGGCGGAGGCGGACGCAGGGACGGACGCAGGGGCGGACGCAGGGGCGGAGGAGGACGCAGGGGCGGAGGAGAACGCAGGGACGGACGCAGGGGCGGAGGAGGACGCAGGGGCGGACGCAGGGGCGGACGCAGGGGCGGAGGCGGACGCAGGGACGGACGCTGGGGCGGGGGAGGACGCAGGGGCGGAGGAGGACGCAGGGGCGGAGGCGGACGCAGGGGCGGAGGCGGACGCAGGGACGGACGCAGGGGCGGAGGAGGACGCAGGGGCGGAGGCGGACGCAGGGGCGGAGGAGGACGCAGGGATGGACGCAGGGGCGGAGGAGGACGCAGGGACGGACGCAGGGGCGGAGGCAGACGCAGGGACGGACGCAGGGGCGGAGGCGGAGGCGGACGCAGGGGCGGAGGCGGACGCAGGGACGGACGCAGGGGCGGTGGAGGACGCAGGGGCGGAGGAGGACGCAGGGGCGGAGGTGGACGCAGGGGCGGAGGTGGACGCAGGGGCGGAGGCGGACGCAGGGACGGACGCAGGGGCGGAGGCGGACGCAGGGGCGGAGGCGGACGCAGGGGCGGAGGAGGACGCAGGGGCGGAGGAGGACGCAGGGACGGACGCAGGGGCGGAGGCGGACGCAGGGACGGACGCAGGGGGGGAGGAGGACGCAGGGACGGACGCAGGGGCGGAGGCGGACGCAGGGACGGACGCAGGGGCGGAGGAGGATGCAGGGACGGAGGCGGACACAGGGACGGACGCAGGGGCGGAGGAGGACGTAGGGGCGGAGGCGGACGCAGGGGTGGAGGCGGACGCAGGGGCAGAGACGGACGGACGGACGGAACAGGGACGGACGGCCTACACAGGCCGACACACAAACACACCATACCCAATCCCTCCCCCCCACACACACACAGTCATAAAACATGCAGACGTGTGTTAGTGATTTCAGTCCAGTGAGTGTATTAATGGTAGGTGTTTCTCTATTTAAGTCAGTAACAGGGTCCAGTTAGGGAGGGGTTCTCCTGGGGCCTGTCATGGCCATTGATGGCTTTCCCAGGTTGACCTGATGTTACAGCAATGTTAGAGCCATGGTTTTCCCACGTTGACCTGATGTTACACGTTCACCAAAGGAAGGAGATTGATGAGCCCTTTCACTATTTCTAGGATTTATATAATGATTTCTCTCTTTCTTGCAGCTTTTCCTCTCTTTCACATTCACAAAACATAGAGCGCAAACTTTTCCTCCGAAACAACACACTTTCTCTCACTTTAGATGGATTTCTCCTTTTCCCTTTCTCTGTGCACACTCATTAGCTTTCACATTTACTCCTTCACTCATTCACCTGCCCTCTCCCTTCACCCTCCTTCCTCTCTTTGTTTCACCCTTCCCCCTCTCCTACAATTCAACTTGTAAGCAGCAAGATATTTTTTTTCTGCATTGCTCGCTTGGCTGCCTCCGTTGCTTGTCTCTCTCTCTCTCTCTCTCTCTCTCTCTCTCTCTCTCCCTCTCTCTCTCTCTCTCCCTCTCTCCCTCTCTCTCTCTCTCCCTCTCTCCCTCTCTCACTCTCTCACTCTCTCTCTCTCTCTCTCTCTCTCTCTCACTCTCTCACTCTCTCACTCTCCCTCTCTCTCTCTGTCTCTCTCTCTCTCTCACTCTCACTCTCACTCACTCTCTCTCTCTCTCACTCGCTCCCTCTCTTGCTCTCCATGTCCTTTGGCACAGCCCTGAGCCATTTTAGATGTATTTGGTGGGCAGCATCCAAGGGTCTCCCTCTGGGTTGTTAGGAAAGTATTGGAGAGAGAGGGAAGGAGAGAGTGATGGAAGGATAGGAGGAGAGGGAGAAATGAGAGAGATGCAGAGAACAAGAGAAATGATGTTTGTGTGGAGAAAGAGAATGAGTGAGGGAAAAGAGAAAGGAAGTGTGTGGAGAAAGAGAATGAGTGAGGGAAAAGAGAAAGGAAGTCATAGTGTGTTAGTTGGGCACTAGGGCCACGCCCAAGACAGGGACGTTCCCCCTGGGCTGTCAAATCTGTTCAGAGTGGGAAGGTTCACCTGGGGAAGTCTGGATGGATGGATGGGCTAAAGAGAATAATCTGGCCCTTTTTCACGCTTGGAGATCATACATTATCAGTCATTTGGAGCAATTACCCTCCACGTGTGTGTGTGTGTTTGTGCATGAGTGTGTGTGTTTGTGTGTGTGTGTGTGTGTGTGTGTGTGTGTGTGTGTGTTTGTGCATGAGTGTGTGTGGAAAAATAATGTGTATGTTACTATATATGGATGCACGCAGACGGACACACGCACACACACGTTTGCATTTATTACGTCCTCATTAATAGACCTAGTTAACCCATAAAACCCCTTGAAGTATTAAAAAAATATAATCTGCCACACAGACGGACTACTATTTTTAGCCCATTGACTAACAGATTCACTACATTAAATAACATGTAGTCCCCATGTATTTAACCCCTTATTTTTGGCACTAAACAGTCTAAGCCCTGTTGAAGCCGGTGGAGGGGGGGTTTTACTAAGCTATATGGAATTGTTTTAAGAAGGTCATACCAAGGATACTTTTGCTATTTGATTTGGATTTTAAGACCCTTCGAAGTGTAAAAAAACAACAACATTCAAATAAGTAATTGAAACATTTTATCTGCCCTTACTGCTATTAGCCCATACAAACACATTGAATAACATATTCACTACATGGAACAACAGATAGTCCCCCCCTCGCTCTGTGGGCATCCTAGAGCAAAACCTTTCCACAGAGGCGTCGTATTTGACCGACGGCTTTGATTCAGTCTTATGTAGCAAAATTGGAAATAGTGTTTTTTACATTGGATAAAAGCAGAGATACAGAGCTAGGAAAATGGTATATCAAACACTGTATTTGAGGAACAATGGAAAAGTCATTCTGCTTTGAAAGTCGATAAACGTAATCTCACTTTTGAGAAAATGGCCTTTGAATGTTTTGGTACCTACTGGAGAGTTCTTCTTTGTCTACACCCATTCAGCATCGTTCATACCCTCTTAAACTGTAACCCCAACCATCTCTTTAAGGGTTAATCCAAACGTTCTGTCCTAACAACCATCAAGCACCCAAGCTAACTGGCTAGCTTGCTAGCTACTTCCAGACACAAATGAGAGAACAACTGACTAACCATTTAACTCTCCCGAGCAGAGCTGTTTGGGCTGTTTTTATGTTATCCAGAGCTTTGGTGACTAACTGTTCTGCTGGCAGCAATTTACGTTTTTTTGCCAACATTTAATGACACCGGCCATATTCAACGGGTGTGGAGTGTTTGTAAATTTGTCAGTTATTCTGCGCTCTGGCACACTCAGACGAGAGTGCTCTGAAATTGGAGTAGATATCCATGGCGAACTAACCAGCTACATCTATCAACAGTTGTCACAGTGACATTCTATTGAAATGGTTATTTGCATAGTGGAGTCTTTTGTTAAGACATGTAGCTAGCTAGGTGAACGATGAACAATAATCCCAACTCATGACGTTACTACCCTGCATGAGTCTGCATATAGCTAACCAACCAGGGTCAATGTTAGCTAGCTAACATTAGGCTATAGCTAACTAACATTAGGCTATAGCTAACTAACATTAGCCTATAGCTAACATTAGGCTATAACTAGCAAAGCAAATGGCTCTGAGATACAAATCATAAGATCATACATGTAACATTAGCTAGTGAGCCAGCCAGCTAACATTAGCTAGCTAGACTATCTTACCCGTATACATCATAGATGGATGCTTCTTCCTGACACGGATGCCATGGTTGACCTTGTCTCCGGAAGACATCTTCAAGCTGTGTTTTCTCCATCTCCTTAGGTATTATACTCTAATTCCACTGATTTCAAAACTCAGTTGGCCAGAAAGTGGAGAGCAACACTTATGCAGTTCTACTTCGTGATAATTAGTTTTTTAAAGCCACGTAAGACAAAATTATCTACACATACTGACCAGCTAATATAGACAGAAGCGCGCTACATGGCAGACCAATCCAAACTCATCTCTCGGCATGTCCAGCCCACTCATTATCTCAGCCAATCACGGCTAGCGGGAGGGTTGCTGTCTTTTTATGGGGCTAAACAACTAGGCTCGCAATTTATTTTTTATTTTTTCGTGGGATGGACTGAGAGTTGCTGAGGAGTGGGTTTATGGAGATAGTTGGGATGTTCATTAGGTAGGGTTCTCCTCAATCAGTGGCCCGCCCCTGTGAAGGGACATGGGCTATAAAACTTTTAAAACACGCCCTCCTCTCCCTTCCTATATAAAGCCTTGACGACAATATAACCTCCTGTTCCGAGGATGTGAGGATGACAGTCCGATGTCAGAATGGTTCAGATAATAACTACAGAACGAAGCCAACATCAGCGTGAGCTTTGGTTGCGAATGGTATGAACTTTGAACTACAGAGGTGATACCTCCTAGCCGTTGAGTTAGCAACAGCAGCTGCAAATGCAGGTTAGGAAGGAACAGACAGAGTATCCCATCTACCACACAATGACATTACTACAACGTATCCAATTTACTAGCAGAGACATTCTTCAAAGGACTCGGTTGGGCAATACGGCCTTCCATCTACCACCAACCTACTGAAGCGCAATTCAGAGTAAATATTTATTGCATTTTCCTTTTCCAAATGGCCGGTAATTTAGAATGCATCAGATACTGTATTTACGATAGCACAGCTTCTCCCAGTGTTCTTCAGTCTTCACGCTCTTTCACTCAAGCCCAGCCCTTTTCCTTTGTGTAACAAGCTGTCATATCTGTTCCGCCCGCTAGGGACGTTTTCCTTTATGACGTAATTTGTAATAAAGTTATGATTTAATTATGTGTATGTGTAATTCTTTGTGATTTGTTAGGTATTTAGTAAATAAATAATCAAACCCAATTTTGTATTGCTGATTCAACTTGTTAGCCAGGGTTCGTGCAGATAACCAAGAATTTACAACTTTCAGATGAGACGATTAATATTGACTGCTATTGATGTAAAATATTACTAGGTCTTTAAGAGTTTATTCGGAAGATAACAGCTCTATAAATATTATTTTGTGGTGCCCCGACTCTCTAGCTATTTACATGATTAGCTCAATCAGGTGATATTAATTATGGAGAAATTATTTTATAGAATAGCATGTCATATCACTTAATCCGGCATAGCCAAAGACACTATCTAGATGTAATGTATATGAAATTACTTTATTCTTAACGACTGTTTTTAAAAAGTACTATGTGCATAAAATGTCACAACAAAAGAACAAGCAACAATAAACAACGTTTAGATTTTTTTCCTCCCTTGTGTAATCGTTGACGTGAGCAGTGTGCCTGTGTCCTTTACTGTGTCTGTACATCTGTGTGTGTCCATCTGTCTATGTGTCTGCCTGTCTGTGTCTCTGTCTGTCTAACATGGTGGCATTTAGCAGATGTGTGACTGACACCCACACAGTATTATTAACATGACTTATTATGAGATAATGTATCTAAAGTTATGCTGACATACACACCAAACAAATGCTGACTGGCAGACACAGGAAGTCACATCATTGACTCCCATTTCCAAATTGTAGAACACCATCTCACATAAAAAATGTGACAGTCTCCACCCTTGTTCAATCATTGATGTGAGCAGTGTGTGTGTGTGTGTGTGTTTTTCCATTGTGCTACTCAATATCTCTTGTTAACACAGCATTGTCTTTAAGACCATGAGCTGAGTGGACTAAAGACATGTCAGTGTAGCTTACTGGTTCATATTGGGTCTATTTATATAGTCTCCCAGACTGGAACACATTTACACTGCTAATGTAAGACGGGTGAAAAGGAAGGACAAATGAAGCAGACACACAGACTCTGAAAGTAATTTGGGGCTCCCAAGTGGCAAAGCGGTTTAAGGCACTGCATCTCAGTGCTAGAGGCATCACTACAGGCCCTGGTTCGATTCCAGGCTGTGTCACAACCAGCCGTGATTGGGAGTCCCATAGGGCAGCGCACAATTGGCCCAGCGTCGTTCAGGTTTGGCCGGGTAGGCCGTCATTGTGAATAATAATTTGTTCTGAACTGACTTCCCTAGTTAAATAAAGGTTAAATAAAAAATTACGTTGTAATAATGAGGACGTAGCAATGACAAGTGTGTGTGTGTCAATATACATTACTACATCCTCATTAATAGAACTAATTCCTATGTTGGTGGATGCTTTCGCTGTAGTTTATCTTGGTGTTGAGTGATGATCTTCCTATGGGCTCTTGATTTGAACAGTGATGACTACTTTATCTGTCTGTGCTATCACTCCACCTCTTACATAATGAATCATATTAAGCTTTCTGGACTGAGCAAACATATACAGTAAAATTGACCTTTAGGTTCAGGTGGGCTCAAATTTTTATTTTGAATTCCTCATCTCTCTTTCGCTGTCTCACGTTCTCCCTGTTTTTCTCTCGCACTTTCTCACTTTCTCTCTCTCACACACACACACACACACAGTAAATTCCATGAAGGGCGGGTTTAGGGTGATCATGTCAGGAATGTGCCTCCTCCATTGTTTTCTGTGATCCATTCCTGGGTAAATGCCAGCCCAGTCAGAATCATCTGGGAAACCATACCCGCCCCAATCTGGTCCAGCCTAATACTGCCTACACCTTCCCTTGCTGAGTCTACACACACCACACACGATGCGTGCATGCACATACACCAAGTGATTTGTTGAGCACACACACATTGTGGGTAGAATGTTGTGCACAGACTTCTCCTTCACCCCCTTGGCCTTTCTCTCCTTCTATAGCAGTAACCACACCTTGAGCAAGGAGGTACGAAGAGTTAGGGCATGAGCAAGATAGGGAGAGAAAGAGGGGGTTATAGGAATCATTCCCTTGGGCAGGTAGAGGGATGGGTGTGGCAGCTTGGCTTTCAGATATTGTAGAACCCTGATCAGGTTCCAACTGTTGGCCAAATGAAATGGATGTCTGCTGCTTTTATTGATTGATTAGATCTGTGTGTGTGTGTGTTTCAGAGAGAACAGCGTATGTAGGTTGGTGGATGGAGGTAAATGGGTTCTCAACATAAACACACAAACACACAGCACAAAGTTATAGCACACCATATAATATTATTTTACCGAAACCACATTATAAAACCCCATAAATCCTATTGCTTTCCTCATCGTGTTACCATTTAAATGTTTTGGTTTGTATTACATTCTATATTAAAATTCTATAATTTTGAACACTAGCTTCCCATTGTATACAAAAACGTTATTTATAAAACGGCTCGTAACACATTGATATTGTTGTGGTGGCTGCTGGGTGTTTTGGGTCTAAATTAGGAAACCCACGCTGTCTAGTCTATCTGAATCCTCTTGCCTCCAGTCAAGACAGAACATGCCTCCACAAAGTTATTGACCTCTCTTTCCGTTTTGGCTGCACTCTTTATTGTTCCCCTCCTGTCTCTCTCGCTTTCTCGCTCTATCTCTCTCGCTGTCTCTCACTGTCTCTGCTTCTCTTTCGCTGTCTGCTTCTCTTTCGCTGTCTGCTTCTCTTTCGCTGTCTCTGCTTCTCTCTCGCTGTCTCTGCTTCTCTTTCGCTGTCTACTTCTCTCTCGCTGTCTCTGCTTCTCTTTCGCTGTCTACTTCTCTCTCGCTGTCTACTTCTCTCTCGCTGTCTCTGCTTCTCTCTCGCTGTCTACTTCTCTCTCGCTGTCTCCGCTTCTCTTTCACTGTCTCTGCTTCTCTCTCGCTGTCTCTGCTTCTCTTTCGCTGTCTCTGCTTCTCTTTCGCTGTCTCTGCTTCTCTTTCGCTGTCTCTGCTTCTCTTTCACTGTCTCTGCTTCTCTTTCGCTGTCTCTGCTTCTCTTTCGCTGTCTCTGCTTCTCTCTCGCTGTCTCTGCTTCTCTCTCGCTGTCTCTGCTTCTCTTTCGCTGTCTCTGCTTCTCTCTCGCTGTCTCTGCTTCTCTCTCGCTGTCTCTGCTTCTCTCTCGCTGTCTCTGCTTCTCTTTCGCTGTCTCTGCTTCTCTCTCGCTGTCTCTGCTTCTCTCTCGCTGTCTCTGCTTCTCTTTCGCTGTCTCTGCTTCTCTCTCGCTGTCTCTGCTTCTCTCTCGCTGTCTCTGCTTCTCTCTCGCTGTCTCTGCTTCTCTTTCGCTGTCTCTGCTTCTCTCTCGCTGTCTCTGCTTCTCTCTCGCTGTCTCTGCTTCTCTCTCGCTGTCTCTGCTTCTCTCTCGCTGTCTCTGCTTCTCTTTCACTGTCTCTGCTTCTCTCTCGCTGTCTCTGCTTCTCTTTCACTGTCTCTGCTTCTCTCTCGCTGTCTCTGCTTCTCTCTCGCTGTCTCTGCTTCTCTTTCGCTGTCTGCTTCTCTTTCACTGTCTGCTTCTCTCTCGCTGTCTCTGCTTCTCTCTCGCTGTCTCTGCTTCTCTTTCGCTGTCTACTTCTCTCTCGCTGTCTCTGCTTCTCTCTCGCTGTCTCTGCTTCTCTTTCGCTGTCTGCTTCTCTTTCACTGTCTCTGCTTCTCTCTCGCTGTCTCTGCTTCTCTTTCACTGTCTCTGCTTCTCTCTCGCTGTCTCTGCTTCTCTCTCGCTGTCTCTGCTTCTCTTTCGCTGTCTGCTTCTCTTTCGCTGTCTGCTTCTCTTTCGCTGTCTGCTTCTCTCTCGCTGTCTCTGCTTCTCTTTCACTGTCTCTGCTTCTCTCTCGCTGTCTCTGCTTCTCTTTCGCTGTCTGCTTCTCTTTCGCTGTCTGCTTCTCTCTCGCTGTCTCTGCTTCTCTCTCGCTGTCTCTGCTTCTCTCTCGCTGTCTCTGCTTCTCTCTCGCTGTCTCTGCTTCTCTCTCGCTGTCTCTGCTTCTCTTTCACTGTCTCTGCTTCTCTCGCTGTCTCTGCTTCTCTCTCGCTGTCTCTGCTTCTCTCTCGCTGTCTCTGCTTCTCTCTCGCTGTCTCTGCTTCTCTCTCGCTGTCTCTGCTTCTCTTTCGCTGTCTGCTTCTCTTTCACTGTCTCTGCTTCTCTTTCGCTGTCTACTTCTCTTTCGCTGTCTGCTTCTCTTTCGCTGTCTGCTTCTCTCTCGCTGTCTCTGCTTCTCTTTCGCTGTCTGCTTCTCTTTCACTGTCTACTTCTCTTTCGCTGTCTGCTTCTCTTTCGCTGTCTCTGCTTCTCTTTCACTGTCTCTGCTTCTCTTTCACTGTCTCTGCTTCTCTCTCGCTGTCTCTACTTCTCTTTCGCTGTCTCTGCTTCTCTCTCGCTGTCTCTGCTTCTCTTTCACTGTCTCTGCTTCTCTTTCACTGTCTCTGCTTCTCTTTCGCTGTCTACTTCTCTTTCGCTGTCTGCTTCTCTTTCACTGTCTCTGCTTCTCTCTCGCTGTCTCTGCTTCTCTCTCGCTGTCTCTGCTTCTCTTTCGCTGTCTGCTTCTCTTTCACTGTCTCTGCTTCTCTTTCGCTGTCTACTTCTCTTTCGCTGTCTGCTTCTCTTTCACTGTCTCTGCTTCTCTCTCGCTGTCTCTGCTTCTCTCTCGCTGTCTCTGCTTCTCTCTCGCTGTCTCTGCTTCTCTTTCGCTGTCTGCTTCTCTTTCACTGTCTCTGCTTCTCTTTCGCTGTCTCTGCTTCTCTCTCGCTGTCTCTGCTTCTCTCTCGCTGTCTCTGCTTCTCTTTCGCTGTCTGCTTCTCTTTCACTGTCTCTGCTTCTCTTTCGCTGTCTCTGCTTCTCTTTCACTGTCTGCTTCTCTTTCGCTGTCTACTTCTCTTTCGCTGTCTGCTTCTCTTTCACTGTCTCTGCTTCTCTTTCACTGTCTCTGCTTCTCTCTCGCTGTCTCTACTTCTCTTTCGCTGTCTCTGCTTCTCTCTCGCTGTCTCTGCTTCTCTTTCACTGTCTCTGCTTCTCTTTCACTGTCTCTGCTTCTCTTTCGCTGTCTACTTCTCTTTCGCTGTCTGCTTCTCTTTCACTGTCTCTGCTTCTCTCTCGCTGTCTCTGCTTCTCTCTCGCTGTCTCTGCTTCTCTCTCGCTGTCTCTGCTTCTCTTTCGCTGTCTGCTTCTCTTTCACTGTCTCTGCTTCTCTTTCGCTGTCTACTTCTCTTTCGCTGTCTGCTTCTCTTTCACTGTCTCTGCTTCTCTCTCGCTGTCTCTGCTTCTCTCTCGCTGTCTCTGCTTCTCTTTCGCTGTCTCTGCTTCTCTTTCGCTGTCTGCTTCTCTTTCGCTGTCTCTGCTTCTCTTTCGCTGTCTGCTTCTCTTTTTCGCTGTCTGCTTCTCTTTCGCTGTCTGCTTCTCTTTCGCTGTCTGCTTCTCTTTCGCTGTCTGCTTCTCTTTCGCTGTCTCTGCTTCTCTTTCGCTGTCTGCTTCTCTTTCGCTGTCTGCTTCTCTCTCGCTGTCTCTGCTTCTCTCTCGCTGTCTCTGCTTCTCTTTCACTGTCTCTGCTTCTCTTTCACTGTCTCTGCTTCTCTCTCGCTGTCTCTGCTTCTCTCTCGCTGTCTCTGCTTCTCTTTCGCTGTCTCTGCTTCTCTTTCGCTGTCTGCTTCTCTTTCGCTGTCTCTGCTTCTCTTTCGCTGTCTCTGCTTCTCTCTCGCTGTCTCTGCTTCTCTCTCGCTGTCTCTGCTTCTCTCTCGCTGTCTCTGCTTCTCTCTCGCTGTCTCTGCTTCTCTCTCGCTGTCTCTGCTTCTCTCTCGCTGTCTCTGCTTCTCTTCGCTGTCTCCGCTTCTCTTTCGCTGTCTGCTTCTCTTTTTCGCTGTCTGCTTCTTCTTTCGCTGTCTGCTTCTCTTTCGCTGTCTGCTTCTCTTTCGCTGTCTGCTTCTCTTTCGCTGTCTCTGCTTCTCTTTCGCTGTCTGCTTCTCTTTCGCTGTCTGCTTCTCTCTCGCTGTCTCTGCTTCTCTCTCGCTGTCTCTGCTTCTCTTTCACTGTCTCTGCTTCTCTTTCACTGTCTCTGCTTCTCTCTCGCTGTCTCTGCTTCTCTCTCGCTGTCTCTGCTTCTCTTTCGCTGTCTCTGCTTCTCTTTCGCTGTCTGCTTCTCTTTCGCTGTCTCTGCTTCTCTTTCGCTGTCTCTGCTTCTCTCTCGCTGTCTCTGCTTCTCTCTCGCTGTCTCTGCTTCTCTCTCGCTGTCTCTGCTTCTCTCTCGCTGTCTCTGCTTCTCTCTCGCTGTCTCTGCTTCTCTCTCGCTGTCTCTGCTTCTCTTTCGCTGTCTCCGCTTCTCTTTCGCTGTCTCTGCTTCTCTCTCGCTGTCTCTGCTTCTCTCTCGCTGTCTCTGCTTCTCTCTCGCTGTCTCTGCTTCTCTCTCGCTGTCTCTGCTTCTCTCTCGCTGTCTCTGCTTCTCTCTCGCTGTCTCTGCTTCTCTCTCGCTGTCTCTGCTTCTCTTTCGCTGTCTCCGCTTCTCTTTCACTGTCTCTGCTTCTCTTTCACTGTCTCTGCTTCTCTTTCACTGTCTCTGCTTCTCTTTCACTGTCTCTGCTTCTCTTTCGCTGTCTCTGCTTCTCTCTCGCTGTCTCTGCTTCTCTTTCACTGTCTCTGCTTCTCTCTCGCTGTCTCTGCTTCTCTCTCGCTGTCTCTGCTTCTCTTTCGCTGTCTCCGCTTCTCTTTCACTGTCTCTGCTTCTCTCTCGCTGTCTCTGCTTCTCTCTCGCTGTCTCTGCTTCTCTCTCGCTGTCTCTGCTTCTCTCTCGCTGTCTCTGCTTCTCTCTCGCTGTCTCTGCTTCTCTCTCTCGCTGTCTCTGCTTCTCTCTCGCTGTCTCTGCTTCTCTCTCGCTGTCTCTGCTTCTCTCTCGCTGTCTCTGCTTCTCTCTCGCTGTCTCTGCTTCTCTCTCACTCTCTCTGCTTCTCTCTCACTCTCTCTCCATCTCTCGGTTTTCTGTGGCTGTGATTTCCGTACTGGTCGGGATTATTCTCCCGTGTTTCTGGAAGACTGGGGGAGGGAAAGATTTGTTGTAGAGTCGAGGGATTGGGAAAGAGGGAAAAATGTATTGGGGAGTCGAGGGAGTGGGAAAGAGGGAAAATGTATTGGAGTCGGGGAAAAATGTATTGGGGAGTCGGGTAAAGATTTATTGGGGAGTGGGAAAGAGGGAAAGATTTATTGGGGAGTGGAAAAGAGGGAAAGATTTATTGGGGAGTGGAAAAGAGGGAAAAATTTATTGGGGGAGTGGAAAAGAGGGAAAGATTTATTGGGGAGTGGAAAATAGGGAAGGATTTATTGGGGAGTCAAGGGAGTGGGAAAGAGGGAAAAATGTATTGAGGAGTCAAGGGAGTGAATGAGAGCAAAACAAAGTACAGGGAGAGAAGGGAAGAAAGCGGCATGGAGGGGAGAAAAGACTGAGCAGGGAGTGAGAGTTGGTTTTGGAATGAGCTGTGGTTTTGGAATGGCTTGGCCCACTCGGGGTTGACTTGGTGTGGTCTGGTGACAGAGTTGATCAAAACAAGAGTACAACGCTGAACACACAACACATGCAGTGGTAAACAATGTTGGATTCTTCTCACGTTCCTTTTTCGTCCTGTTCCTCTTCTCTTCTTTTTCACTCCACCCTTCTGATTTTCCTCTGCATCCATCAGAATCCCTGGGAAAAGTGTGTATTCCATTCTGTAGCAGTATAACGGATGTCTGCATCTCTTAGAGCTATTAGTCACAACAGTGGCCATGTAATCACCACACACCCCACTCCCTGAGGAAGCCACTGAGAGTAGACCCCATTGAGATACATTATTTATATTTACTTCTATAGCAGCCCCTCAGTTAATACTGATCTAGATTGGTACAATCTTACTCTATGCTCCCATCCAGAAACACTTGTTTATGAATGTGTCATTACTGATCTAGGTAATATCCATTCCAGTCTATGTCTGTGTGTGTGTTCTCTCTAACGGTGCCAATGTAACTAGTGGTGTCTCATCTGTCGCCCCTCGATGCCTCTGCGGCTCTGCCCAACCTATGGTTTCTCTTTCCTGACTGATAAGGCCACATAGCCTAGCATTCAGAACAGCTAGCATAGCCCCCACAGGTTCTGTATGGTAGCCCAGCCAGCCTAGCTGCTATCATAGCACCCACTGGTTTTCTATGGTAGCCCAACTAGCCTAGCCGCTAGCATAGCATCCACATGATAATGATTCCGGAGCTGATGGCTGCCGTTTTCCGGTCCCCTAACCGATTGTGCTATTGTGTGTTTTTTCGCGTTATTTGTAACTTACTTTGTACATAATGTTTCTGCCACCATTTCTTATGGCCAAAAATAGCTAGATTACTCATCTTGTACTGGAAGATGTTTTCTTCAATGAGTCGGACGCAAAGGATTTACTTCAGACACCCGGTAAGGCCCTCATCCCCGTGTAACGGATGTGAAACGGCTAGCTTAGTTAGCGTGCGCGCTAAATAGTGTTTCAATCGGTGACGTCACTTGCTCTGAGACCTTGAAGTAGTAGTTCCCCTTGCTCTGCAAGGGCCGCGGCTTTTGTGGAGCGATGGGTAACGATGCTTCGTGGGTGACTGTTGTTGATGTGTGCAGAGGGTCCCTGGTTCGCGTCCGGGTATGGGCGAGGGGACGGTTTAAAATTATACTGTTACACCCGCAATTCTCAGGAGAAAGAGTTATTGCTATCAGGGACGTTTGTCGGGGTGCTTTGTAAGGATCCGATGGGGAGTGGATAATCTGCCTTTAACATCGGTCCTATTAGCCAACGTACAATCATTGGATAATAAAATAGACAAACTACGATCATGTATATACCACTAATGGGACATAAAAAGTGTAATATCTTGTGTTTCACCGAGTCGTGGCTGAACGATGACATGAATAACATACAGCTGGCAGGTTATATACTGTATCGGCAGGATAGAACAGCCACCTCCGGTAAGACTGGGGTTGACGGTCTATGTATATTTGTAAACAACAGCTGGTGCGCAAAATGTGATTACGTCTTGAGGTTTTGCTTGCCTGAGGTAAAGCTGTAGACCACAACATTTACCAAGACTGTTTATGTCTATATTCTTCGTAGCTGTCCATGTACCACCACAAACCAATGCTGGCACTAAGACTGCGGTCAATGAGCTGTATATGGCCAGGGACTTTAATGCAGGGAAACTTAAATCCATTTGACCTAATTTCTACCAGCATGTTAAATGTGCAACCAGAGGGAAAAAAACTCTAGACCACCTTTACTCCACACACAGAGATGCGTACAAAGCTCTCCCTCGCCCTCCATTTGGCAGATCTGACCATAATTCTATCCTCCTGATTACTGCTTACAAGTAAAAACTAAAGCAGGAAGCACAAGTGACTGGGTCAATAAAAAAGTGGTCAGATGAAGCAGATGCTAAGCTACAGGACTGTTTTGCTGTCACAGACTGGAGTATGTTCCGGGATTCTTCCGATGGCATTGAGGAGTACACCAATCAGTCACTGGCTTCATCAATAAGTGCATCGATGACGTCGTCCCCACAGTGACTGTACGTACATACCCCAACCAGAAGCCATGGATTACAGGCAGCATCCGCACTGAGCTAAAGGTTAGAGCAGCCGCTTTCAAGGAGCGGGACTCCAACTCAGAAGCATATAAGAAATCCCTCTATGCCCTCCGATGAACCATCAAACAGGCAAAGCATCAATACAGGACTAAGATCGAATCGTACTACAACGGCTCTGATGCTCATTGGATGTGGCAGGGCTTGCAAACGATTACAGACTACAAAGGGAAGCACAGCTGAGAGCTGCCTAATGACACAAGCCTACCAGACAAGCTACATTACTTCTTTGCTCGCTTCGAGGCAAGTAACACTGCAACATGCATGAGAACACCAGCTGTTCCGGACGACTGTGTGATCACGCTCTCCACAGCAGATGTGAGTAAGACCTTTAAACAAGTCAACATTCACAAGGCCGCAGGGCCAGACTGATTACCAGGACGTGTACTCCGAGCGCGCGCTGACCTACTGGCAAGTCTCTTCACATTTTCAACCTCTCCCTGTCTGAGTCTGTCATACCAACATGTTTCAAGCAGACCACCATTATCCTTGTGACCAAGAAAACTAACGTAACCTGCCAAAATGTCTACTGACTCGTAATGCTCACGTCTGTAGCCATGAAGTGCTTTGAAAGGCTGGTCATGGCTCACATCAACACCATTATCCCAGAAACTCTAGACCTACTCCAATTTGCATACCACCCCAACAGATCCACAGATGATGCAATCTCTATTGCACTCCACACTGTCCTTTCACACCTGGACAAAAGGAACACCTATGTGAGAATGCTATTCATAGTCTACAGCTCAGCTTTTGACACCATAGTACCCTCATGGCCCATCACTAAGCGAAGGACCCTGGGACTGAATTCCTCCCTCTGCAACTGGATCCTGGACTTCCTGACGTGCCGCCCCCAGGTGGTAAGGGTAGGTAACACATTCGCCACGCTGATCCTCAACACTTGGGCCCCCCAGGGGTGCGTGCGTAGTACCCTCCTCTACTCCCTTATCACTCATGACTGCATGGCCAGGCACGACTCCAACACCATTAGGTTTGTTGACGAGACAACAGTGGTAGGCCTGATCACCGACAATGATGACACAGCCTGTATGGAGGAGGTCAGAGACCTGGCCGTGTGGTGCCTGTCCCTCAACATGATCAAGACAAAGGAGATGATTGTGGACTACAGGAAAAGGAGGGCCGAGCACGCCCCCATTCTCATCGACGAGACTGTAGTGGAGCTGGTTGAGAGCTTCAAGTTCCTTGGCGTCCACATCACCAACAAACTATTATGGTCCAAACAAACCAAGACCGTCGTAAAGAGGGCACGACAAAGACTATTCCTCCTCAGGAGACTGAAAAAATTTGGCATGGGTCTTCAGGTCCTCAAAAGGTTCTACAGCTGCACAGTCTAAAGCAGGGACCGTCTAAAGCAGGGGTGGGCAACTCCAGTGCTCGGGGGCCTGATTCGTGTCACAGTTTTGCCCCAGCCCCAGCTAACACACCGGAGTCCAATAATCACCTAATCATGATCTTCAGTTTAAATTGCAATTTGATTAATCAGCTGTTTTTGCTAGGGATGGAGAAAAAGTGTGACACCAATCAGGCCCCCGAGGACTGGAGTTGCCCACCCCTGATCTAGAGCATCACTGCCTGGTATGGCAACTGCTTGGCCTCCGACCGCAAGGCACTACAGAGGGTAGTGCGTACGGCCCAGTACATCACTGGGGCCAAGCTTCCTGCTATCCAGGACCTCTATACCAGGCGATGTCAAAATAAGGCCCTAAAAATAGTCAGACTCCAGACACCCTAGTCACAGACTGTTCTCTCTGCTTCCACATGGCAAGCGGTACCAGAGCGCCAAGTCTAGGTCCAAAAGGCTTCTTAACAGCTTTTACCCCCGAGCCCTAAGACTCCTGAACAGCTAATCAAATGGCTACCCAGACTATTTGCATTGCCCCCCCCCTCTACTTTACGCTGCTGATACTCTCTGTTTCTTATCTTTGCGCTTTAACTCTACCTACATGTACATATTGCCTCAATTACCTCGATTGACCTGTGCCCCCGCACATTGACTCTGCACCGGTACCCCCTGTATATATCTTTGCGATTGTTATTTTACTGCTGCTCTTTAATTACATGTTACTTTTATTTGTAATTCTTTACCTATCTTTTTTACTTAACACTTTTTCTTAAAGCTGCATTGTTGAGGGCTTGAAAGTAGACATTTCACTGTAAGGTCTACACCTGTAGCATTCAGCGCATGTGACAAATAATATTTGATTTGATTTCTAAGGCAGCCCAGTTAGCATAGCATTGCACCCATTTGCTGCTAGCATAGCACCCACCAGTGTTCTTTTTCCTTAATATTGAACGCGCGCGCACCAGTTTGGAACCTATATTCTGTCTGTGTGCTGGAATCTTTTGGTTGTGCTCTGAAATTATGCATTGTGAAGAGCCTCTTTAAAATCTGTTCTGTGTGTGTCTGCAGCATGTATGTCGATGATTAAGTTAGTGTGATTTAGCTATCATTGGAAGTTGAAATGCGCTGCGTCGAAAGACTCACTACACATACTTAACGGCGGCGGCGGGGGCATTTCATTTCAGAGGGAGCAAGGGAGGGATGCAAAGGAAAGTGGAAGGAGAGATGGAGAGGTGTTTACGGGGAACACGCAGAGTAAAAGCCATAATATTGAAGCATAGTCATCATTTGCTGCCAAAACGTTTAGTGCTGCCGCTTCAGCGGTGTAGAGAGCCTTGTGTGTGTGTGTGTGTGCGCGCGCCCACCGGGATGTGCTTGGCCAAGTGCTTGTCTTGACACACACACACACATACACACACAGTAGCTGGCTAAACTTGAGAGATGTGAAAATGAATACGTCCAATGTGTGTGTATGTGGAGCCTTTAAGAGTCTGGGCCTAGTCATGCTACTGTGGCTCCTTTAAGAGCCTGGCCCAAGTCATGTTACTGTGGCTCCTTTAAGAGCCTGGCCCTAGTCATGTTACTGTGACTCTTTTAAGAGCCTGGCCCAAGTCATGTTACTGTGGCTCCTTTAAGAGCCTGGCCCTAGTCATGTTACTGTGACTCTTTTAAGAGCTTGGCCCAAGTCATGTTACTGTGGATTTAGGATTAATACTGTAGTTTTTACCCGCACCGGATGTGAAAGGCCACGTCCATATATATGAATAAAGAGATTGTGTGTGTTTGTGAACATATTTGTGTGTGTGTGTGTGTGTGAACATATTTATGTCTGTGTCGGCGATACGCATCACGTGTGTGTGCGCAATCACTCTCTCCACACAGTGGTGGGTATAGATAAGAGGGGACCTTTTTGATTTACAGTGAGCCCTCTGTAAAACCTTTCTCTCTCTCTTTAGACAGATGCCTAGTATAACTATACACAGCTGTGACTCACTATACACAGCTGTGACTCACTATACACAGCTGTGATTCACTATACACAGCTGAGACTCACATCAAGCAGCTATGGACTGAGCCATTGTATTTCTCCCTCCCATGTTCATATCCACAAGTAAATTCCATTGAATTGAAAAGGGTTTAATGGAATGATTGCCAAAGTAATAGTATTTAGTTTGATTGATGAAGCGTTGGTTTATGGCTGGCACAGGAGTAGCCAGACTACACATGAGAAGCCTCTGAACAAGCATGTGAGAGGAGAGAAAAGAGGATGTTGACTTTTGTACGCTTCATAGACCATAAGACTGTGTGTGTGTGTTCTCTCTTCATTGTCGGTAAAGCTCTGCCTGTCCCACTGTTTGTGTCTGAGGTGTGATCGTGTCGTCTGACCTACATATTGTGTGTGTGTGTGTGTACTGTCTGAGAGAAGTGGGACCGTAGAGGTTGTTCATCTGTAGTGCTGCCTCTGGTCTTTAGTACTTGCTTCTCGCCACTCAGCCATACTAAAGAGATTGTGTGTGTGAGACTTATTTCGGCCAGTTAAAGCTGCGTCACAAGTTAAATTTCCTATTAACCTACAGCTTCGATTGGTGTGGTGGCCACAAAAAATCTGAACTCATGAGGGGCTGCAGTTGCTCACAGAGAGAAAATTAAGTTTTACAGCTAATTTGCTGCAATTCTACACATTTTGCCACAGGGTGGAGAGAAATGTTTGCACTTTTTAATATGATTTCTGAGTGAGAGTGACTAACAAAATCAATGCGACCATGATTAGGCCTACTTCAAGTTAGATAGTTGGCATCTAGACTAACTTACCAATCTATTTTTTTGCTGAGATGGGGTAATTTAGTGATTATCAGAGAGAAACTGCTGATGCAAAAAACATATTTCAAAATTGCACCTTGTGTAGTCTACTCTTCTGACTCTGACCAGTAAATTGAGTCCCACCCCCCTTTTGCAAGGGCTGTAATGGCTCACAGTGTTCTGCCACCTCAGTGAGTGAGTAAGTAAGTAATTAAATTGCCTTTGAGTTCATCACTTAGAGGACGTGACTGAGTGATGGGAGATTAACAGAGTTGAGAGATGGTGAAAGGGAAAGAGGGATGTTAGACAAAATATTTGCATTTTTTATCTCCCTCTTTCCCGGCCTCCTTCTCTCGCCTGTTCAGTTTCATTGCTAAAACCACTATTGACTGCCTTCTCAAGTTCACATTGCTGTTTCGACATGGGCTGTGTTTCGACATGGGCTGTGTCTGAATGCTCTGCCGTGGCCTCCTTCCATCACCTCCCTTTCCTTGTCTCATTTCCTTGTCTCCCTTCGAGGGCTCACGCCAGCCATCAGTCAACCTCTCTCCTCTTGTACAGGGGACTGGAATTACCACCACTCTCCCATTCACTCCTTTCTTCCTCTCCTCCTTCGGTCTCAATTGTTCCTCTCAGAGCGGGATGTGCCACATCTCCACTTCATCTCCCCCTTGTAACATCAAAGGGTGGAATGTGCCTGATCTGCTATTATGCATGGAGAGACCCAGTTATGTCAAGACTGTGCTCCAGTCAGGGGAGCAGGAGAGGGGATTGCAAGGGATTGGACAAATGTGTGTGCACACGTGTATTAGGTGTGTGTGTGGTTTCTCTGTGTGAGCGTGTTTCCGCAAGTTTGTCTGTGGCTCCTGAACTAGCTATCTTCCCCACCTCCTTTTGTAACATCAAAGAAGTTTGGGACGCCATGCAGCTCCCAAAACTAACACCTACAGAGAACCAGACTGTCAGTAGCCCCATAGGAAAGACTGAGGACACACACACACACACACAGTCTACCAGTTGTCTCAATAGTGTGTTGTACTGTAGGTAGGTGGTGTTTAAATATACAGGAACCTGTCAGGGAAAGCTGGGCCGCATCCTCAATGACACCTTACCCTGATCAAAAGTAATGCACTTACATAGGAACTTCTCTGGATGAAGGCACAATGGATGACTCATAGGCTAGAGGCAGAATTTCAGTCTGTGTCCAAAATGGTACCCTATATAGTGTACTACTTTTGACCTACACCCATAGGGCTCTGGTCAACAGTGCACAACAGTGCACTATATATGGAATAGGGTGCCATTTATGGAATAGGGTCACATCCATTGGCTAAAAGGCATGTCAAATGCAGAAATTAGGGAAATTGGGGACCAGTTAAGACTGTTGAGGAACACCCCTAAGTCTTCTCCAATAGCGCCACAGTATGCATGTCATATGACAGGGGTGAGTTGATTTTGATGCATTCACTCTGGCAGCTTTCATTCAATACTGACAGCAGGTGCCTTATCACTCCCTCAGTGCTTATCAGTATGCCAATGTCTTATTTTTATCTAGTCCTACCGGGTGTGTTTGAAAGGAGTTAACAATGAGGGTGAAGATGGGATTAATCTATAGATAGCTCAGTGTCACATACACTATTTGTAGACAGGGAACCTCTGCCTCTCAGTATCCTTCTCTTCCTTTCTCTACAATTATCAAGTTATTTTCAATTGAAACCACTGAGCTTATGCTCCTCCTTACATATTCTCTGAAACCAACAGACACTCAAAGTCAGAAAGACACAATTGTTGCATGCAGGCTATTGTATCGATGGCCTCCCTGCCCTGGTATAAACCTACACACCATGTTAAATGTGTCTCTCTCCTCACCAACACCTTAATTATTAGAATCCCTCTGTCTGCTCAGGAGAATAGCTTGTCTTAATTCAATTAGCCAAATGTTGCTTATGTTTCAAACTCACCCTTTTCCCCCCTCCCTCCTTTAGTCTCTCACCCCCCCTGCCCTCCCATTCTCTTGCTTACTATCTCTAATACCAGATAGACAGGAAAACATTTTTTAAATAATCTATTCTCTGAAAACTATTTTCAATATAGAGTTTCAATATAGAGTTATTATCAGCATTATTTAGCAGATTAGGTTGTTTTTGTGGTATTAAACCAGTGATCTTGCCAACAACCTTCAGCAAGAATATGAGCAATTTGGAGTTATTGACTATGAAAAAGGTGGGAATTGTGTCCCCCTTGTCTAATTTAATTGCTATGTTTACTGTCAATATAGTATTACAAATATTTGTTAAGAATCTATATCAGAAAAAAATGATGTGCGACGAGGAAGGGCTGTTGACATACAGTATACAGTGCATTCGGAAAATATTCAGCCCCCTTTTTCCACATTTTGTTATGTTACAGGCTTATTTTAAAATGGATTAAATACAACAAATCTTAATCAATCTACACAACACCCCATAATGACAACGTGAAAACAGATTTTTAGAAAGGTTTGCACATTTATTTAAAAAACAAACAGAAATTGCTGATTTGTGTAAGTATTCAGACCCTTTGTAATTAGATTTGAAATTGAGCTCAGGTGCATCCAATTTCAATTGTTCATCCTTGAGATGTTTCTGCAACTTGGAGTCCACCCGTAGGAAATTCAATTGAATAGACATGATTTGGAAAGGTGCACACCTGTCTATATAAAGTCCCACAGTTGAATGTGCATATCTGAGCAAAAACCAAGCCATGAGGTCGAAGGAAGTGTCCGTAGAGCTCCGAGACAGAATTGTGTCGAGGCACAGAACTGGGGAAGGGTACCAAAAAATGTATGCAGCATTGAAGGTCCCCAAGAACACAGTGGCTTCCATCATTCTTAAATGGAACAAGTTTGGAATCACCAAGACACTTCCTAGAGCTGACCGCTTGGCCAAACTGAGCAATCGAAGTAGAAGGGCCTTGGTCAAGGACGTGACGATGGTCACTCTGACAGAGCTCTAGAGTTCCTCTGTGGAGATGGGAGAACCTTCCAGATAGACAACCATCTCTGCCGCACTCCACCATTCAGGCCTTTACGGTAGAGTGGCCAGACGGAAGCCACTCTTCAGTAAAAGGCACATGACAGCCCGGCTTGGAGTTTGCCAAAAGGCATCTAAAGGACTCTGACCATGAGAAACAAGATTCTGTAGGCTGATGAAAACAAGATTGAACTCTTCGGCCTGAATGCCAAGTGTCACGTCTGGAGGAGGTATGGCATCATCCCTATGGTGAAGCATCATGCTGTTGGGATTTTTTCATCGGCAGGGATTGATAGACTAGTCAGGATCATGGGAAAGATGTACAAAGAGATCCTTGATGAAAACCTGCTTCAGAGCACTCAGGACCTCAGACTTTGGGCTAATGTTCGCCTTCCAACAGGACAACGACCTTAAGCATACAGCCAAGACAACGCAGGAGTGGCTTCGGAACAAGTCTCTGATTGTCTTTGAGTGGCCCAGCCAAAGCCAGGACTTGAACCTGATCTAACATCTCTGGAGAGACCTGAAAACAGCTGTGCAGTGACGCTCCCCATCCAATCTGACAGAGTTTGAGAGGATCTGCAGAAAAGAATGGGAGAAACTCGCTAAATACAGGTTTGCCAAGCTTGTAGCATCACACTCAAGACTCGAGGCTGTAATCGCTGCCAAAGGTGCTTCAGCAAAGTACTGAGTAAAGGGTCAAAATACTTATGTAAATGCGAAATATCAGGGTTTGTTTTCAATATAAATTAGCAACATTTTCTAAAAAACTGTTTTTGCTTTGTCATTATGATATTGTGTGTAGATTGATGAGGGAAACAAATTATTTTAGAATAAGGCTGTAATGTAACAACATGTGGAAAAAGGTCAAGGGATCTGAATACTTTCCGAATGCACTGCCTCATATTTTGTTTCAGCCTGATTTCTAAATTGATAACAATTGTTTTTCTCACCCATCTACATACACACAATACCCCATAATGCCAAAATGAACTAAATGTTTTTAGAAATGTTTGCAAATTCATTGAAACTACCTAAATATCTCATTTACATGACTATTCACAGTCAGGACTTTGTAGAAGTAGACTTTGTAGAAGTATTTTGGCAGCGATTACAACTTTGAGTCATTCTGGGTAAGTCTCTAAGAGCTTTCCACACCTGGATTATGCAACATTTGCCCATTTATTCCTTAAAACATTATTCAAGTTCTGTCAAATTGGTTGTTGATCATTGTTATACAACCATTTTCGGGTATTGCCATAGATTTTCAAGTAGATTTAAGTAAAAACTAAAATATTTACTGTCTTCTTGGTAAGCAACTCCAGTGTAGTTTTGGCCTTGTGTTTTAGGTTAGTGTCCTGCTGAAAGGTGAATTTATATCCCAGTGTCTGGTGGAAAGCAGACTGAACCAGGTTTTGCTCCAGGATTTTGCCTATGCTTAGCTCCATTCCATTTATTTTTTTATCCTGAAAAACTCACCAGTCCTTACCAATTACAAGCATACCCATAGCATGATGCAGTTACTTGAAAATATGTGATTCGATTCGGTCTTCCGTTGCAAAATTTGAAATTCTTTATTTTTTTTTACATTGGATAAAGTACTGTAGAGACTCAGAGCTAATATATATATATATATATATATATATATATATGTGTGTGTGTCATACAGTGGTTGCTCAACTAAAAGTTTATAGATTATGCTGCGGGTTTTAGGGGTAATTTGTGGTTTAGTACGGTGCCCTGCGTCACTGCTCCAGACCAGCGCAAGGGTGAGTTAGAGCACTGATTATGCTCACTGGAAAATACTCTTTCAAAATGAATGGAAGAGGCAAGTTGAAGGGTTAAAAGACAGCATTCAGAGGTCAAGACAGAACTGCTCTGATACAAGTGCGTAGTACATCCCGTGCCAGCCATGACTGGGAGACCCATGAGGCGACACGCAATTGGCCCAGCGTCGTCCGGATTAGGGGAGTGTTAGGCCGGATGGGATGTCCAAAATATAGGCAAGGTGAGCTTTTGGTTTTTCTCCCTCTCCAAAATATCTCTATTTTTTAAACAAAGCAAATATTATTATTATTATTAACCCCTTAGGGCAAATCTGATCTGTGAGAATAACGAAAATTGCCCCTTAGATGTTAATTTAAAATCCTCTAATCCTCTAAATGTAATTATTGGCGGAGAGTCAAGTCAGTGGAAAAAATATTTTTAGATATACTGTAGGCCTACCGTAGGCGACATGAGTCTCACTAGTGTTGAGTAATGTGCTGTTAAAAGTAGGTATTATTTATTTATTTTTATTTAACCTTTTATTTTACTTCTCCCTTCTCTCGGCGCGGGGTTCTGGGCAGGTAGGGAGGGTGGCTTCAGCTCTCGCCCGAACTCAGATCCCCCACATCTCCATGTTACCTGGGTTGCGCCCGACCGGCTCCATCCCCCCTTTCCCCATTAGGCACATCCGCATGGCGCACCCCCTTTCCCCGTTAGGCACATGGGCCTTGGGTCCATGCCTCAGGACTGCCTGGCCTGATGGCTCCTTGCTGTCCCCAGTCCACCTGGTCGTGCTGCTGCTCCAGTTTCAACTGTTCTGCCTGCAGCTATGGAACCCTGACCCGTTCACTGGACGTGCTACCTTGTGCCAGACCTGGTGTTTTGGACCCTCTCTCTACCGCACCTGCTGTCTCTAACTCTGAATGATCAGCTATGAAAAGCCAACTTATATTTACTCCTTAGGTGCTGACCTGTTGCACCCTCTACAACCACTGTGATTATCGTTATCTGACCCTGCAGGTCATCTATGAACGTTTGAACATCTTGGCCATGTTCTGTTATTGTCTCCACCCGGCACAGCCAGAGGAAGACTGGCCACCCCTCTCTAGGTTTCTTCCTAGGTTCCGGGGAGTTTTTCCTGGCCACCGTGCTTCTTCATCTGCATTGCTTGCTGTTTGGGGTTTTGGGCTGGGTTTCTGTGCAGCACATTGTGACATCGGCTGATGTAAAATGGGCTTTATAAATACATTTATTGATATTGATACATCCACATGGCACACCCCCGTTCCCCGTTAGGCACATCCACATGGCACACCCCCGTTCCCCGTTAGGCACATCCGCATGGCACACCCCCTTTCCCCGTTAGGCACATCCGCATGGCACACCCCCTTTCCCCGTTAGGCACATCCGCATGGCACACCCCCTTTCCCCGTTAGGCACATCCACATGGCACACCCCCTTTCCCCGTTAGGCACATCCACATGGCACACCCCCTTTCCCCGTTAGGCACATCCACATGGCACACCCCCTTTCCCCGTTAGGCACATCCACATGGCACACCCCCTTTCCCGTTAGGCACATCCACATGGCACACCCCCTTTCCCCGTTAGGCACATCCACATGGCACACCCCCTTTCCCCGTTAGGTACGGCCGCATGGCGCACCCCCATGTATTATTAAATGGTAAAGCGTTTGAATTTTAGAGAATTGTATGTGTTCAATTATTTCTGACATTGTCATTTAAAGCATGTTGAAGTTAGAAGCAATATAATTTGAAACAATAGATTACCCACGTGGGGTCAACTATTTCAGAGACAAGCATGGGAACTGGTCTTGATATATCAATGAGATTTTTATTTTCACAGAATCTCTGTTTGGGTATTGGTTAGACTACTATTAGGGTGTGTAAATGTTATGCTCTTAATACTGTAGACTACTCCCCAAAACATAAAATCAATCCCATATACTATGTTCTTACAAAAAAAGCTTTTAAATTCTCTATTACAGCCAATATTGAAGACTGTCAAATGCTTCTCAAAGATGCATTAACAGAAACAATGGCTGACAATTAAATAATGTGCCATAGACTTCTGCGGCAGCACGCAAGGTGTTCTGCAGTATGACACAACTTTTACAGGAGGAACCACTGCAGTTGAGGAACAATGGGACAGTCATTCTGCTTTGAAAGTTGATAAACTTGTGTAATAAGCTCATGTAATAGACAGAAGCATACTACATGGCAGACCAATCCGAACTCATGTGTTTGAAATTCACTGCTCGACTGTGGGACCTTACCTGTATGTGTGGGGTGCAGAGATGAGGTAGTCATTCAAAAAACTAGTATTGCACTATTATTTATTCCTGAATATATTTAGGCTTGCCATAACAAAGGGGTTGAATATATATTGATTTAAGACATTTCAACTTTCCATTTTTGAATAATTTAAAAATAAATAAATAAATGAAAACGTAATTCCACTTTGACAGTATTATGTGTAGGCCAGTGACCAACATTTTGGACAATTTAATCAATTTTAAATTCAGGCTGTAACTTAACAAAATGTGGTACAAGTCAAGGGGTGTGAATACTTTCTGAAGGCACTGTATTTATGACATTTTGGCCTTACCCTGGCCTTTTTTTACAATGACAAAATGTATGATACAAATGTCAATTATATGTCAACCAGCCTTCCTCCAAAGGACCATTCTATGGATTACATTTTGTAAAATTCCCCAAAATCATGATCTTTCTTTGTCTGGTTTTGGTGAGGAATCACTCCTGTCCAGATATAACCTCTGGTATAGTGTAGTTATCAAAAGTGCTACACTTTTAACAAATCACAAAGGACCATAGATCTCCTATAGGAGCATATATTTGACTTTTGTTCTCACAATAATCCATCCCCATCTGTCTTTTATCCAAAGCAACGTATAGTTCAGTGAGTGCATACATTTTATGTGACCCTAGTGGGAATTCATCTTTGGGGTTGCAAGAGCAAAACTACCCAACTGAGCAACACAGGACAAGTATGTAACCTACCATCTTTCTGTGTCTCTGTCTAGATCCTGGTTAACTCAGTGAGTCCCACGCATCCTGCTCTGCTCTATGAGAACCTGGTTGTGAGTGATGGCTTCAGCCCCATCCTTCGAGACCTGCTCTTCTCTCCTGACCTCCAGCACATCTACATACTCTCCGACAAACAGGTAAGACAGATGCACACAGGCATGCACATTGGCACATATGCACAAAATGCATGCGCGTACGCACAATCGCTCCAGCACATCAAACTCACCGACAAATATGTATTGCACACTCACACACAGATGGGCGTACACACACACACACACACACACACACACACACACACACACACACACACACACACACACACACACACACCTCAGACAGCATATCTAAATACTTTGGCAGGTGTCAACAGGGGACCAGCGATGCCTCATTAGTACACACACACAACCTTCCGTCCCACCAAATACACCAAATACAAATCGCGGCCCCTACAAACCATGGCCACCCGTGTCGCACACATGCACACCAGGGGAATGGGCAAATGTCAGGTGTATTCCATGTGGAGACCTGTCAGACCATGTGGAGACCTGGTCATTTACAGCCCCGCCGCTGGATAGGCTGTCTAAAGATTGGAAGCTTGTGGCTGTGGGTCGCCTCCAATGTTGCAGCTGACACCCCCTTTACCACTCAATAGTACAGGGGAAAGAAGCAGGAGAGTGCGAGGTAGACTGGGAGAGGCAAAGAGGGAGAAAGAGGAGTCCATAATGCATCTGTATGAAATGTGTGAATGTGTCCATTTGACAAGGTAGAGTTGAAGTCGGAAGTTTACATACACCTTAGCCAAATACATTTAAACTCAGTTTTCACAATTCCTGACATTTAACCCTAGTAAAAATGTCCTGTCTTAGGTTAGTTAGGATCACCACTTTATTTTAAGAATGTGAAATGTCAGAATAATAGTACAGAGAATTATTGTTCATAAACTCAATTAGTATTTGGTAGCATTGCCTTTAAATTGTTTAACTTGGGTCAAATGTTTCGGGTAGCTTTCCACAAGCTTCCCACAATAAATTGGGTGAATTTTGCCCCATTCCTCCTGACAGAGCTGGTGTAACTGAGTCCGGTTTGCAGGCCTCCTTGCTCGCACTCGCTTTTTCAGTTCTGCCCACAACCTTTCTATAGGATTTGAGGACAGGGCTTTGTGATGGCCACTCCAATTCTTTGACTTTGTTGTCCTTAAGCCATTTTGCCACAACTTTGGAAGTATGCTTGTGGTCATTGTCCATTTGGAAGACCCATTTGCGACCAAGCTTTATCTTCCTGAATGATGTCTTGAGATATTGCTTCATTATATCCACATAATTTTCCTACCTCATGAAGCCATCTATTTTGTGAAGTGCACCAGTCCCTCCTGTAGCAAAGCCCCCCACAACATGATGCTGCCACCCCTGTGCTTCACGGTTGGGATGGTGTTCTTTTGCTTGCAAGCCTCGCCCTTTTTCCTCCAAACATAACGATGGTCATTATGGCCAAACAGTTCTATTTTTTTAGTTCATCAGACCATTTCTCCAAAAAGCACAATCTTTGTCCCCATGTGCAGTTGCAAACCGTAGTCTGGCTTTTTTATGGCGGTTTTGGAGCAGTGGCTTATTCCTTGCTGAGTGGCCTTTCAGGTTATGTCGATATTCCTCTGGAATCCAAGATGGCGTAGCAATCAGACGCCTTTGTCCTGTCGTGTCCCTTGTAAAACGATATATACATATTTTTCTTCGCATATATTTTTTAAATATTTTGCTAAACCTCAACTTCTAAGTACTCTCCTGCAACCCGCCTCACCCAATGTGGCTTGGATCTGCTTTTTTTTCTAAAGTATTTATATTTACTTCGGATCTGGAATTCCTCAACTGCAGCAAGCCAGCTAACTACCAGATATCAGTCAGCAAAACATTGCCGGTGGTCATCAGCTAACCTTCAGCTCGGAAAGCTCTCGCCAGTTCGAACAACGTGACTAATCAGAGGATAACGGACCTATTATTTGTATCCCCGGATTCCTACCGCAAACTGAACATTTTCATCTGGATCTTCACAACTAGCTAACCGCAATACCGGATGACTCCTTCCGGCTAGCGTTTCCATCCCAGAGCAAGCACCAATTAGCTTGAAGCTAGCCCGGCCAAGGCTCCTGTGCTACCACCGAAGCATACTCCTGGGCTACAATATCCAGACCCCTTCTACAGCCGGTACGGGGCACGAAACCCAGCAGATCCCCTACGACTGGAATACCGACATAATCTGCCCGAGGACCCCGGTCTACTAATTGCTAGCTTGCCGGCCCCGGTCTGCTGACTGCTAGCTTGCCTGCCCGGTCTGCTAACTGCTAGCCCCTGCTAACTGCTTGCTTGTTTAGCCCTGGCCTACTAACTGTTAGCTTGTTAGCATCAGCCTTCACTGTAGAGCCTCTAGCCCTGCTCAATATGCCTTAACCAACCATGTTGTTCCACTTACATATGCAATGACATCACCTGGTTTAAACATCTCTAGAGACTAAATCTCTCTCATCATTACTCAATGCCTAGTTTTACCTCCAATGTACTCACATCCTACCGTACCTTTGTCTGTACACTATACTTTGAATCTATGCAATCGTGCCCAGAAACGTGCTCCTTTTACTCTCTGTTCCGAACGTGCTAGACGGCCAGTTCGTATAGCCTTTAGCCGTACCCTTATCCTACTTCTCCTCTGTTCCTCTGGTGAACTGGAGGTTAATTCCGGTCCCGCAGTGTCTAGCTCCACTCCCACTCCCCAGGTACTCTCATTTGTTGACTTCTGTAACCATAAAAGCCTTGGTTTTGTGCACGTTAACATTAGAAGCCTCCTCCCTAAGTTTATTTTACTCACTGCTTTAGCACACTCTGCCAACCCAGATGTCTTAGCCATGTCTGAATCCTGGCTTAGGAAAACCACCAAAAACCCTGAAATCTCCATCGCTAACTATAACGTATTCTGCCAAGATAGAACTGCCAAAGGGGGCGGTGTTGCAATCTACTGCAAAGATAGCCTGCAGAGTTCTGTATTATTATCTAAGTCTGTACCCAAACAATTTGAGCTTCTACTTCTAAAAATTCACCTTTCCAGAAACAAGTCTCTCACTGTTGCCACTTGCTATAGACCTCCCTCTGCCCCCAGCTGTGCCCTCGATACCATATGTGAATTGATTGCCCCCCATCTATCTTCTAGGCTCGTGCTACTAGGTGACCTAAACTGGGACATGCTTAACACCCCGGCCATCCTACAATCTAAGCTTGATGCCCTCAATCTCACACAAATTATCAATGAACCTACCAGGTACAACCTCAAATCAGTAAACACGGGCACCCTCATAGATGTCATCCTAACTAACCCGCCCTCCAAATACACCTCTGCTGTTTTCAATCAAGATCTCAGCAATCACTGCCTCATTGCCTGAATCCGTAATGGGTCTGCGACCAAACGACCCCTATCACTAGCCTGTTCAACCTCTCTTTTGTATCGTCTGAGATTCCCAAAGATTGCAAAGCTGCCGCGGTCATCCCCCTCTTCAAAGGAGGTGACACTCTAGACCCAAACTGCTACAGACCTATATCTATCCTACCCTAAGGTCTTCGAAAGCCAAGTTAACAAACAGATTACTGACCATTTCGAATCCCACCATACCTACTCCGCTATGCAATCTGGTTTCAGAGCTGGTCATGGGTGCACCTCAGCCACGCTCAATGTTCTAAACGTCATCATAACCGCCATCGATAAGAGACATTACTGTGCAGCCGTATTTATCGACCTGGCCAAGGCTTTCGACTCTGTCAATCACAACATTCTTATTGGCAGACTTGACAGCCTTGGTTTCTCAAATGATTGCCTCGCCTGGTTTACCAACTACATCTCTGATAGAGTTCAGTGTGTCAAATCGGAGGGCCTGTTGTCCGGACCTCTGACAGTCTCCATGGGTGTGCCACAAGGTTCAATTCTCGGCCGACTATTTTCTCTGTAAATATCAACGATGTCGCTCTTGCAGCTGGTGATTCTCTGGTAGACCTCTACACAGACGACCCAATTCTGTATACTTCTGGCCCCTCTTTGGACACTGTGTTAACTAACCTCCAGAAGAGCTGCAATGTCATACAACTCTCCTTCTCTGGCCTCCAACTGCTCTTAAATGCAAGCAAAACGAAATGCATGCTATTCAATCGATCACTGCCCGCACCTGCTCGCCCGTCCAGCATCACTACTCTGGACGGCTCTGACTTAGAACTACAAATACCTGGGTGTCTGGTTAAACTGTAAACTTTCCTTCTAGACTCACATTAAGCATCTCCAATCCAAAATTAAATCTAGAATCGGCTTCCTATATCGCAACAAAGCATCCTTCACTCATGTTGCCAAACATACCCTCGTAAAACTGACCATCCTACCAATCCTCGACTTCGGTCATGGCATCTATAAAATAGCCTCCAACACTCTACTCAACAAACTGGATGCAGTCTATCACAGTGCCATCCGTTTTGTCACCAAAGCCCCATACATTACCCACCATTGCGACCTGTACTCTCTCGTTGGTTGGCCCTCGCTTCATACTCGTCGCCAAACCCACTGGCTTCAGCTTATCTACAAGTCTCTGCTCGGTAAAGCCCCGCCTTATGTCAGCTCACTGGTCACCATAGCAGCACCCACTCGTAGCACGCGCTCCAGCAGGTATATCTCACTTGTCACCCCCAAAGCCAATTCCTCCTTTGGTCGTCTTTCCTTCCAGTTCTCTGCTGCCCATGACTGGAACGAATTGCAAAAATCTCTGAAACTGGAGACTCACATCTCCCTCACTAGCTTTAAGCACCAGCTGTCAGAGCAGTGCACAGATCACTGCACCTGTACATAGATGGGCTGTTTACAGATGGGCTATCTACCTACCCTCATCAGCATACTGGTATTTATTTATTTAGCTCCTTTGCACCCCAGTAACTCTACTTGCACATTCATCTTCTACCGATCTACCATTCCAGTGTTAATTGCTATATTACTTCACCACCATGGCCTATTTATTTCCTTAACTTACCTCATTTGCACTCACTGTATATAGACTTTTTATTTTCTTTATTGACTGTATGTTTAGTTTTTTCCATGTCTAACTCTGTGTTGTTGTATGTGTCGAATTGCTATGCTTTATCTTGGCCAGGTCACAGTTGCAAATGAGAACTTGTTCTCAACTATCCTAACTGGTTAAATAAAGGAGAAATAAATCAAAAATAAATAAAGCAATTGTTTTTACTGTGGATATACAGTGGGGCAAAAAAAGTATTTAGTCAGCCACCAATTGTGCAAGTTCTCCCACTTAAAAAGATGAGAGAGGCCTGTAATTTTAATCATAGGTACACTTCAACTATGACAGACAAAATCAGGGGGAAAAATCCAGAAAATCACATTGTAGGATTTTTAATGAATTTATTTGCAAATTATGGTGGAAAATAACTATTTGGTCACCTACAAACGAGCAAGATTTCTGGCTCTCACAGACCTGTAACTTCTTCTTTAAGAGGCTCCTCTGTCCTCCACTTGTTACCTGTATTAATGGCACCTGTTTGATCTTGTTATCAGTATAAAAGACACCTGTCCACAACCTCAAACTGTCACACTCCAAACTCCACTATGGCCAAGACCAAAGAGCTGTCAAAGGACACCAGAAACAAAATTGTAGACCTGCACCAGGCTGGGAAGACTGCATCTGCAATAGGTAAGCAGCTTGGTTTGAAGAAATCAACTGTGGGAGCAATTATTAGGAAATGGAAGACATACAAGACCACTGATAATCTCCCTCGATCTGGGGCTCCAGGCAAGATCTCACCCCGTGGGGTCAAAATGATCACAAGAACGGTGAGCAAAAATCCCAGAACCACACGGGGGGACCTAGTGAATGACCTGCAGAGAGCTGGGACCAAAGTAACAAAGCCTACCATCAGTACACACTACGCCGCCAGGGAATCAAATCCTGCAGTGCCAGACGTGTCCCCCTGCTTAAGCCAAAGAATGCTGAGTTGCATCCAAAGAACAACATACCTACTGTGAAGCAGAGAGAACGTGTCTCCTTCCTGAGAGGTAAGACAGTTGCGTGGCCCCATGGTGTTGAATCTTGTGTACTATTGTTTGTACACATGAATGTGGTACCTTCAGGCTTTTGGAAATTGCTCCCAAGGATGAACCAGACTTGTGGAGGTCTACAATTATTTTTCTGAGGTCTTGGCTGATTTCTTTTGATTTTCCCATGATGTCAAGCAAAGAGGCACTGTGTGTGAAGGTAGGCCTTGAAATACATCCACAGGTACACCTCCAATTGACTCAAATGATGTCAATTAGCCTATCAAAAGCTTCTAAAGCCATGATATCATTTTCTGGAATTGTCCAAGTTGTTTAAAGGCACAGTCAACTTAGCGTTTGTAAACTTCTGACCCACTGGAATTGTGATACAGTGAATTGTAAGTGAAATAATCTGTCTGTAAACTAATGTTGGAAATATTACTTGTGTCATGCACAAATTAGATGTCCTAACCGACTTGCCAAATCTATAGTTTGTTAACAAGAAATTTGTGGAGTGGTTTAAAAACAAATTTTAATGACTCCAACCTAAATGCATGTAAACTTCCGACTTCAACTGTAGATCCTATTGGTGCACATTCTTCTCTCTCACGCGTTCTCTCTCGCTGTCACACTCACTCTTTCGCTCTCTCTCTTGCACTCTCACTCTCGCACTCTCTCTCTCACTCTCTCGCTCTCACGCTCACTCTTTCACTCTCTGTCACACTCTCTCTCTCGCTCTCTCTCTCTCTCACACTCACTCTTTCACTCTCTCTCTCGCACTCTCTCACTCTCTGTCTCACGCTCTCTCTCGCTCTCTCACACACCACTCCACCCCACCCAAACATCTCAATGCCTGACTTTGATCCTCATTAACAGAGACCAGGTGGGTTAAGCAGAGGGGCGCTGAATGGTGTTGGGGGTACCTCTCTGTGGGGTAGACCCCTGGTTAAAATCCCTCAGTATTAATGTCTAGAGGTTGTTCCCCTAGCCCACCATCATACTCATAACCCCCTCCCTCTTTTTGTCCATGTCTCGGCTACTCAGCTAGCACCTCTCCTCTTTTCCCCCTCCTTCCTCTCTCTCTGACACGCTTCCTTCTAAGCCCAAATTGAGGGCCGCCCTCTGGACCGGCTTGCATTGATTCCATTCCCATACATTTTTTAAATGATTTAACCCTTTTTTTATCGCCTTTTCCATCTTTCTCTACCCTGCTGTTTTTCCCATCTTTCTCTACCCCCTCTCTCTTTTTCGTCTTTCTCTACCCCCTCTCTCTTTTTCATCTTTCTCTCCCTCTCTCTCTTAACCATTCTTATTCAAGCTCACCCTTCATTCTCTTTCTCTCTCTTGCTGTCCATCCTCTTACACCTCTACTGCCCTATGTGAGATAATTGTGGAATATTCTGGAATTGGATCTTGGTTGGAAGGATGGGGGTGGAAGCAGAGGAGGGGGATGTTGAAAGTAGAGGAGGTGGATGATGGAAGGAGAGGAAGGGGATGATGGAAGGAGAGGGGGGGGGTGATGGAAGGGGATGATGGAAGGAGAGGGGGGGTGATGGAAGGAGAGGAGGAGGATGATGATGGAAGAAAATGAGGGGGATGATGGAAGGAGAGGAGGAGGATGATGGAAGGAGAGGAGGGGGATGATAGGAGGATGATGGAAGGAGAGGAGGAGGAGGATGATGGAAGGAGAGGAGGAGGAGGATGATGGAAGGAGAGGAGGAGGAGGATGATGGAAGGAGAGGAGGGGGATGATGGAAGGAGAGGGGGGTTGATGGGAGGAGAGGAGGAGGAGGATGATGGAAGGAGAGGAGGGGGATGATGAAAGGAGAGGAGGAGGAGGATGATGGAAGGAGAGGAGGAGGAGGGGGATGGAAGGAGAGGGCTGGTTTCAGGGTTTAGGTTGAGTCGTTGAGCATGTTAATGCCACCCCACTATTAATCCCTGTTATATACCATATAACCAACCCCCTTACCACACCACACTCTCTGATACGCACATACCCATCCCTCTTCTCTCTCTCCCTCACTTTCTTCCTCTCACTCTCGCGCACACACACTCTCCTCTGCCTCGCCGGTTACACAAGTGTGTGAGGATGTTGCATGGCAGGCAGAGCCCCAGCAGCCTCTGTGCTCTCAGCCCGCAGGGAACCACAAGACAAGCCAAGCACATTAAAGTGTCACTGGACATATCCACTGGAGCGTGGCCCATGGCGGGTCTACAGATACACAGACACGACAGGAACCCTGCTCTGAGTCTCTCTTTAGGGGCATGGTAAAATGGTCCAGTAATTTAAGGCCATGATTCTCATGATTATTAAAGGGGAAATTTGACCGAAGGTGTGTGTGTGTGTATGAACTTATGTATGAACCTTGAGGAGACAGTCCTAGTTAAACAGCCATGGACTGAAGACAGCCAAGACAGTATGACTACATAAATATCTTCAGCTGTCGTCTTTGTGTCTTTAACTGAGCTGTCATTTATAAAATAGTCATATTGTGAGCAATTTAGCCATTTGCCAAGTGGAGAGAGCAGACAATTACTATGAAAGGAAACGCATTCTAAAGAAAAAGAGATGGACAGAGAATCTTTATCTTTAACATAAAGAGATACTTTCATACAATATCTGTCAGAGAATTGTTCCTCAAACATTGTCTTAGATCAGCCAAGACACTGAACAGCAAATCTGCATTTCTATCTTTCTCTATTTCCATTCATAGAAAATAGTTATAACCAAGGTATCTGCCATTGTCTTGTAATCCATGTTCAGTGAACTCTTCCTTGTCTTCGTTCCATTGTTTAGCAAAGTCACTGGGCTGTAAGACTAGAATTCATGTTGCCTTACACGCGGTCAAGAGTCTTTGTCATTGCTCATGCGTATGACCTGCGAACTCAGGCTCACACACACGCACACACTTATACCCCTGTTTTTGTGAGTACTTTTGTGTGTGTGTGTGTGCTTGCTTGTGTGTGTAGGGTGTCTATTGTCTGTCCTCTTCAAAGAGTATTCTCAGTCCAAATCGCAAAATAAGCTCTCTCCTGGGCTCCTAGCACTCCTCACAATGCCAAGAGCATCACCATTATCCCAAGGTTGCGTGTTCAAATCCCCAAAACTGCTCCCACAAAAGACAGTGCAGACCTAGCCTCTATGATGTTCGGCACGTGTTGGTCGGGGTGCAAACTGCCTTTTGACAAAGTAGTTTCTTGTCTCTGGGGGCAACATGTGTACATCAATGGGTTTGAACCTGCAGATACCTGGCCACCACCCAACCTCATTAGCAGTAGCAGACTTGGCTACAAACAACACCTCAGTGCAAACAAAGAAAATGTCAAGTTCCTGGGGAAATGCTTGCTGCTGGCTGCACCTACAGTCAGGTACTATACTTGCCGGAATTAGTTAGGATGTGGGCCTAAATCCTGACTGAAATGCAAAGTGTATCAGTTTGTTGTGTTAGGTAGCTAGGAATTAGGTAAAATATTAATATTGAGAAAGAGGAAACTAGTGTTGGTTGGACAGTGAAGATGTGTAGTAATCTGAGCTATTCACTCAGCACACACAAACACTTAAGACATAGCTCTGAGTATATTATGATATACAGTCAGTTTATTAGGTACACCCATCTAGTACTGGGTCAGACCCCCCTGTGCCTCTAGAACAGCCTGAATTCTTCAGGGAATGGCTTCGGCAAGTTGTCTGGAAACGTTCCACGGTGATGTTAGTCGATGCTGAAACAATGGCATCAAACAGTTGCTGCAGATTGGATGTTGATACATCCATGCTGCGATTACAGCCCGTTCCATCTCATCCCAAACATGCACTGTTGGGTTGAGGTCTGGGCACTGTGCAGGCCATTCCAGTAAACTGAAATCGCTGTCATGTTCCTTCCAATGTTTTTCCACTCCTCTTGTCCAGTGTTGGTGCCCACTGGAGTCGCTTCCTATTGTTTTTAGCTGATAGGAGTGGAGCCTGATGTGACCGTGTGCTGCAATAGCCCATCCCTGACAAGGTTGAGGAGTTGTGCGTTAACGAGATGCACTTCTGTACACCACTGTTTCACTGCACTATTATTTGTCTGTTTGTGGCCCTCCTGTTATCGTGTATGAATCTTGACATTCTCTTTCGTACTCTCTCATCAACAAGCTGTTCTTGCCCACAGGACTGCCTCTGACTGGATGTTGTTTTGTTTGTTGCACTATTCTCGATAAATCCTAGATACTGTCGTGTTGGAAAAGCCCAGGAGGCCGGGCTGTTTCTGAGATGATCATACCTCGCTCAGTCGCTTAGGTCACTCGTTTTACCCATTCTAACATTCAATCAAATAGTAACTGAATGCCTGTCTGCCTGTTTTATAAAACAAGACACAGCCACGTGGCTCAATGTCTGTAGGAGCGATCCATTTTCGGGAACGGGGATGGTCGCCTCTTTTATCCTCAGATTCACAAGCCTTACAATACATCTAAATGCATGTTCAAGTACCATGCTGTACAGTCACACTTGGATTCACCAGTCTAACACATGTATGCACACAAACACACACACAAAGCTGAGAAACACACACACATATACACCATATGAGGGACGTAGTCATTGTAATGTAAATGTTAATAGACTTTGGGGTGGTGATGTGAGACGCGGAAAGGGACAGACAGTAGCCGGGGATGGAGGAGTGGGGGTTGTCCCGCTAAAACCTTCCTCCTACACACAGACACACACTTACACCTCTTACACAACCTTACCCCCTTCTCTCTCTCTCGCTCTCTCTCTCATGGTGAAAGTGCTGCTCTCTCATGGTGAAAGTGCTGCTCTCTCGTGGTGAAAGTGTTGCTCTCTGTCTCTGTTGTGGTGAAAGTGTTGCGTGCTTTCTTCCTATCTCGCTCTCTATCATGGTGAAAGTGTTGCTCTCTCTCGTGGTGAAAGTGTTTGTGCTCTCTCTCAATTCAATTTAAGGGCCTTTATTGTCATGGGAAACATATGTTAACATTGCCAAAGCAAGTGAAATAGATAATAAACAAATAAAAATGAACACTAAACATTCCACTCACCAAAGTTCCAAAATAATAAAGACATTTCATATTATGTCTATGTACAGTGTTGTAACGATGTGCAAATAGTTAAAGTACAAAAGGGAAAATAAACATAAATATGGATTGTATTTACAATGGGGCTTGTTCTTCACAGGTTGCCCTTTTCTTGTGGCAACACAAATATTGCTGCTGTGATGGTACACTGTGGTATTTCATCCACGAGGTATGGGAGTTTATTTGTTTTTTAAATTCTTTGTGGGTCTGTGTAATCTGAGGGAAATATGTGTCTCTAATATGGTCATTCATTTGGCAGGAGGTTAGGAAGTGCAGCTCAGTTTCCAACTCATTTTGTGGGCAGTGTGCACATAGCCTGTCTTATCTTGAGAGCCAGGTCTGTCTGTGGTGGCTTCTCTCAATAGCAAGGATATGCTCTGTACATAGTCAAAGCTTTCCTTCATTTTTGGCCAGTTACAGTGGTCAGGTATTCTGCCACTGTGTCCTCTCTGTTTAGGCCAAATAGCATTGAGGTTTGCCCTTGTTTTTTGGTAAATGATTTCCAATGTGTCAAGTAATGATCTTTTTGGGCTATTTGACCAAGAAGGAGAGTGATAGAGTGCTGCATCAGATGACCTGGACTCCACAATCACCCAACCTCAACCCAATTGAGATGGTTTGGGATAAGTTGGACTGCAGAGTGAAGGAAAAACAGCCAACAAATGCCCAGCATATGTGGGAACTCCATCAAGACTGTTGGAAAAACATTCCTCATGATGCTGATTGAGAGAATGCCAAGTGTGTGCAAAGCTGTCGTTAAGGCAAAGAGGGGCTACTTTGAAGAATCTCAAATATTAAATACATTTTCATTTGTTTAACACTTCTTTTGGTTAATACATGATTCCATATGTGTCATTTCATGGTGTTCACTATTATTCTACAATGTAAAAAGGTGTATAAAAAAATAAAACATCTTGAATGAGTAGGTATGTCCAAACTTTTGACTGGTACTGTGCATTCCACACCCCGGTCTGAGATGTCACACCTCTGCTGTTTGCTTGACAGTTGGCGTGTGGGGTGGGGAGAGATTCAGGGAGGCACATGGCCTTCTATCATCACACACTGCTGCAGCCATGCCTTAACACTAGCATACAGTGTGTCTCTTTGACTGGATCTCACTATGCTAGAGAGGATCAAGGGGAGTGTGTGTGTGTGTGTGTCTGCATCTCTGAAAAAGAAAAAGAGAGAGATATATAAACAGAACCAATTCAGCTTTAAAACTATTTATTCTCTCACCCCTCTCTCTACCTCTGAAGGACTTAATGGGATATAATCCTCATGTCATCCATCCAGGAATGGAGGAACGCTTTTTACTTTCCTTTTTCCCTCCAGCTTCCCTCACTCTCGGGAAGGAAAGAGCATCTGAACGATGGCAATCCCCTTTGACAGTGGCTGCTGCTGCAGGAGATAGTCAGATGGGATTTTTTTGCCGGCCAGGAATAGGTTTCGGTGTGTCTTAATCTCGGGAGATCATGCTCCCTATCTCTTTCTTTCTGTTTCTCTCTCTCTCTCTCTTTCTCTGTTTCCCTCTCGCTCTATATTGACAATAATTCTTTTCAGATAGTGGAAGAAAATTATGCTCAAAACTGCTTGTGCCTGATGCTATCGCCGACATAATGGAAGTTACCACTCCCCTCTTTCTTTCTCACTTTTTAGTTAGGTGTTTCTCAAGATGCAGGAACTATTGATGTGATGGCGTTGGGGAGGAGGGATGGAAGGAAGGAAAGTAGTGGTCATGTGTTTAATTGTGGTCATGTGTTTGAGGTCATGTGTTAGTTAAATCGGGGCGGTGATGTGTTAGATGAATCGGGGCGGCGATGTGTTAGTCAAATCGGGTCTGAGATGTGTTAGTCAAATCGGGGCTGAGGTGTGTTAGTCAAATCGGGGCTGAGATGTGTTAGTCAAATCGGGGCTGAGATGTGTTAGTCAAATCGGGGCTGAGATGTGTTAGTCAAATTGTGGCTGAGGTGTGTTAGTCAAATTGTGGCTGAGGTGTGTTAGTCAAATTGGGGCTGAGGTGTGTTAGTCAAATTGGGGCTGAGGTGTGTTAGTCAAATTGGGGCTGAGGTGTGTTAGTCAAATTGGGGCTGAGATGTGTTAGTCAAATCGGGGCTGAGGTGTGTTAGTCAAATGAGGGGTGGCAATGTGTTAAATAGGTATGGCGATGTCTTTGTAAGAGGTTTGATAGACCTTTCAATCCATTGTGAGGTCTGTCCATTGAGAGGTCTGTCCATTACCTCCTCTCTCCAGCACCTAAGGTTTTACTGGTGGCCAAAGTATCTTTGAATATGTGTAAATTAAGCCATTTCTCTAAACCAGATTTAGAGACCCCCCACACTCCCAGCACTGTTAGCCTCCCTGCTCATCTCCAATCAGTCAACATATCTAAACATATCTAACAGACCACCGGCCATCGATCCCTCTAAGCCCTTACAATCCAATCAATAGAGACGCTTCACTAGCCTGGTTTTGATAACCCTGCAGCAAGTGGGATACCTTAGCAACTGACTCCCCATAGACCCCCAATGGAAGTCTGTGCGCTATTGCTTCGTTAATTCGCTAGGCTAACACTCGTGACTATCATTCCCCCTCTCCGTTTTGATTACTGTTGCCGGGGCCGAATCGATGTCTGTAGCCACATGGCACGGTTTGACGCGAGCACAGATTACATTTTGCGGCTGATGGAGGATGATGGACGTTTATTGAAATGGGGGTAGCTGCACTAATGCTACATGGACTGGCGTAGCAGAGAGAGACCGTTGGTGGTTGATGACAGGTAAGAACTGAAGCGTCTTTTAAATCTAATCATAACCTGCTGTGATTAGCTGGTTATTTGTTAGAGCAGTTCTGACAGGCAAGCTGAGCTGATTCAGTGCTGCCCCCTTCTCTATCCTACCTCCACCCCGATCCTCTTGCCCCTAGTTTTAGTTCTAATCCTGCACTAACACACCTAATTCAGCTCATCTACTATTCATCATCAAGCCCTTGATTTATTGGAAATGTGTATGTTAATGCTGGGCTAAAACAAAACCCTGCGCACCCTGTCCCTATCCGAGATCCAGGATCGAAGAACACTGCCCCAAGCTCCTAGGTAATCCACCCCAGGGGACGAGCCTCAATCTCGGGGTGAAGTTTATGTTATGTCCCCATCCCACTGTTTCCTCTGGAGGGTCGAATATGGCCCATGGAAGCCTTTATTTAAATAAGGCCCCAACTGCCACTTTTTATGTCCCTCTGATCTTACCGACAATGAAAGCATGTATTGAAGGCTTTACAGGGACCTTAGGCCATCGGGACAGCTATAACAAAGCCTGTTAGAACACACACACACACACACACACACTACCAGTCAAAACTTTTAGAACACCTACTCATTCAAGGGTTTTTCTTAATTTTTTACTATTTTCTACATTGTAGAATAATAGTGAAGACATCAACTCATATGAAATCATGTAGTAGCCAAAAAAGTGTTAAACATTTGAGATTCTTCTTCTAAAAAAAGTAGCCACCCTTTGCCTTTGACAGCTTTGCACACTCTTGGCATTCTCTCAACCCGCTTCATGAGGAATGCATCTCGGTTAACCTGTTTGGGATAGGGGGCAGCATTTTAACTTTTGGATGAATAGCGTGCTCAGAGTGAACTGCCTCCTACTCAATCTCAGATGCTAATATATGCATATTATTATTAGTATTGGATTGGAAACACTTTGAAGTTTCTAAAACTGTTTGAATGATGTCTATGAGTAAAACAGAACTCATATGGCAGGTGAAAACCTGAGAAAAATCCAACCAGGAAGTGGGAAATCTGAGGTTTGTAGGTTTTCAAAGCTTGACCTTCCGAATACACAGTGGTCTGGCAGAGTGTCTCAGGCTCTCATTCCAGTGCTTTTCTACAGACAATGGAATTCTCCGGTTGGAACATTATTGAAGTTTTATGTTAAAAACATCCTAAAGATTGATTCCACTCATCGTTTGACATGTTTCTACGACCTGTAACGGAACTTTTCGAGTTTTTGTCTGGACGTAGTGCTCGCGCCTCATGAAGATGGGATTACTGGGCTGAACACGCTAACAATGGTAAGTGAATATTTATAATGTTATTTCTAACTTCTGTTGACTCCAACATGGCGGATATTTCTTTGGCTGGATTGGGCTCTGAGCGCCGTACTCAGATTATGCTTTTTCCGTAAAAAAAAATTGAAATCTGACACAGCTGTTGCATTAAGGAGAAGTCTATCTTTAATTCTGTGAATAACAATTGTATATTTTATCAATGTTTATTATGAGTTTTTCTGGGATTTGATGTGGCTATCTACAAAATCACCGGATGTTTTGGAATCAAAACATTACTGCATGTAACGCGCCAATGTAAACTGAGATTGTTGGATATAAATATGCACATCATCGAACAAAAGATGTATTGTGTATCACTCATGTCCTATGAGTGTCATCTGATGAAGATCATCAAAGGTTAGGGATTAATTTGATCTATATTTCTGCTTTTTGTGACTCCTATCTTGGCGTGTGTTTTGTGACTTGGCTTTGACCTAACATAATCATATGTAGTGATTTCGCTGTAAAGCCTTTTTGAAATCGGACACGATGGGTAGATTAACAAGAAGTATATCTTTCACTTGCTGTATTGGACCTGTTAATGTGTGAAAGTTCCATATTTAAAAAAAATATTTTTGAATTTCGCGCACTTCCTTTTCAGGGGAATGTTGTCGAGGGGTTCCGCTAGCGGAACAGGTGAGCCTTCTTAATAGTTCATTTGTGGAATATCTTTCCGTCTTAATTCTTCTCAAGGATCGGTGTCCTGCTAGCAGGACAACTTCGGATGAAACTGGAGGGCGCGCAATTCAAATAAATAATCATAAATATTATGGATTTTAAACATCTGGGTAATATAAGTGTCTTATATCGGCTGAAAGCTTAAATTCTTGTTAATCTAACTGCATACATTCACATATAACGATTAAATATTCACTTACTTTTTGAAAATCTTCCTCTGATTTGTCATCCAAAGGGTCCCAGCTATGACATGTAGTGTCGTTTTGTTAGATAAAATCCTTACTTTAAAACATGAAAGTCAGTAAATCCGGGAAATTTCAAGAACTTTGAAAGTTTCTTCAAGTGCAGTCGCAAAAACCATCAAGCGTGAAACTGGCTCTCATGAGTACCGCTACAGGAAGGGAAGGGAAGAACCAGAGTTATGATCAGTGGAGTTAACTTCACCTCAGACTGCAGCCCAAATAAATGTTTCACAGAGTTCAAGTAACAGACAACTGTTCAGAGGAGACTGCGTGAATCAGGCCTTCATGGTCGAATTGCTGCAAAGAAGCCACTACTAAAGGACATCAATAAGATGAACAGACTTTCTTGGACCAAGAAACATGAGCAATGTACATTAGACTGGTGGAAATCTGTCCTTTGGTCTGATGAGTCCAAATTTGAGATTTTTTGTTCCAACTGCAGTTTGTGAGACGCAGAGTAGGTAAATGGATTATCTCCACATGTGTGGTTCCCACTGTGAAGCATGGAGGAGGAGGTGTGATGATGTTTTGCTGGTGACACTGTCAGCGATTTATTTAAAATTCAAGGCACACTTAACCACATGGCTTCCATAGCATTCTGTAGCGATATGCCGTCATCTGGTTTGCGCTTAGCAGGACTGATTGTTTTTCAATAGGACAATGACCCAAAACACACCTCCAGGCTGTGAAAGGACTATTTGACCAAGAAGGAGAGTGATGGAGTGCTGCATCAGATGACCTGACCTCCACAATCACTCGACCTCAACCCACTTGAGATGGTTTGGGATGAGGACTGCAGAGTGAAGGAAAAGAAGCCAACTCCTTCAAGACTGTTGGAAAAGCATTCCTCATGAAGCTGTCTGAGTAAGAGAGTGCTGACCCTCACCTTTAAGATAGCCAGGGGTCTCTGGTCCTGGATCTACTGGGGGTGCAGGCTTTTGTTCCAGCCCAGCACTGGACCATGGTTAGTTTGTTTAAATTTGTTTTTCAAGCTAGGGTTGGGCGGTAATCCAGAGCAGGCCTTACTGTCAGGAGGAGGAGCGGAGCAGGCCTTACTGTCAGGAGGAGGAGTGGAGCAGGCCTTACTGTCAGGAGGAAGAGCGGAGCAGGCCTTACTGTCAGGAGATGGAGTGGAGCAGGCCTTACTGTCAGGAGGAGGAGCGGAGCAGGCCTTACTGTCAGGAGGAGGAGCGGAGCAGGCCTTACTGTCAGGAGGAGGAGCGGAGCAGGCCTTACTGTCAGGAGATGGAGCGGAGCAGGCCTTACTGTCAGGAGGAGGAGCGGAGCAGGCCTTACTGTCAGGAGGAGGAGTGGAGCAGGCCTTACTCTCAGGAGGAGGAGCGGAGCAGGCCTTACTCTCAGGAGATGGAGCGGAGCAGGCCTTACTCTCAGGAGGAGGAGGGGTAACTGGGGAAAGCCTTTACAAAAATGACATGCCCTCATTAAACTTGTTAAATCTCCAGTTCTGTTTGTGATATTAAGATTCTAACACCGACTGTGTGTTATCTGGACTTATTTAGTTAAAGTCAAGGACGGATGGGGGCTTGACTTAATACATGTCAGAGTAATAAAACATTGTAATTAATGAGCAGTGAAATGACTGCTTTAGCGGATTTAGTGTTAAAACAGAGTGACATTGAAACGTCTTCTATCATATAGCAGCCTATCCGCTCTGAGCAGCTCTTCCTCTGTGTCATTCTTCAGCACATCTTACTTTCTCTCTGCATCCCATCTGGGCAGCCGGCCAAATCCTCACTGGATGCTAATGAAAAGAGCTTCTAGAATAACCATCCATCAGGCTAGAATATAACCCTATCCCTAACCCTTCATGCTCAAATATAACCCTAGCCCTAACCCTTCATGCTCAAATATAACCCTATCCCTAACCCTTCATGCTCAAACATAACCCTATCCCTAACCCTTCATGCTCAAATATAACCCTAGCCCTAACCCTTCATGCTCAAATATAACCCTATCCCTAACCCTTCAGGCTCAAATATAACCCTAGCCCTAACCCTTCATGCTCAAATATCACCCTATCCCTAACCCTTCAGGATAGAATATAACCCTATCCCTAACCCTTCATGCTCAAATATAACCCTATCCCTAACCCTTCAGGCTCAAATATAACCCTATCCCTAACCCTTCAGGCTCAAATATAACCCTAGCCCTAACCCTTCATGATCAAATATAACCCTATCCCTAACCCTTCAGGCTCAAATATAACCCTAGCCCTAACCCTTCAGGCTAGAATATAACCCTAACCCTTCAGGCTAGAATATAACCCTAACCCTTCAGGCTAGAATATAACCCTATCCCTAACCCTTCAGGCTAGAATATAACCCGAGCCCTAACCCTTCATGCTAGCATTTAACCCAAGCTCTAACCCTTCATGCTAGCATATAACCCAAGCTCTAACACTTCATGCTAGCATTTAACCCAAGCTCTAACCCTTCATGCTAGCATATAACCCAAGCTCTAACCCTTCATGCTAGCATATAACCCAAGCTCTAACCCTTCAGGCTAGAATCTAACCCTAACCCTTCAGCCTAGAATATAACCCTAGCCCTAACGCTTCAGGCTAGAATATAACCCTAGCCCTAACCCTTCAGGCTAGAATATAACCCTAGCCCTAACGCTTCACACTAGAATATAACCCTAGCCCTAACCCTTCAGGCTAGAATATAACCCTAGCCCTAACGCTTCAGGCTAGAATATAACCCTAGCCCTAACGCTTCAGGCTAGAATATAACCCTAGCCCTAACCCTTCAGGCTAGAATATAACCCTAGCCCTAACCCTTCAGGCTAGCATATAACCCTAACCCTAGCCCTTCAGGCTAGAATATAACCCTAGCCCTAACCCTTCAGGCTAGAATATAACCCTAGCCCTAACCCTTCAGGCTAGAATATAACCCTAGCCCTAACCCTTCAGGCTAGAATATAACCCTAGCCCTAGCCCTTCAGGCTAGAATATAACCCTAACCCTTCAGGCTAGAATATAACCCTAACCCTTCAGGCTAGCATTTAACCCTAGCCCTAACCCTTCAGGCTAGATTATAACCCTAACCCTTCAGGCTAGAATATAACCCTAACCCTTCAGGCTAGAATATAACCCAGCCCTAACCCTTCATGCTAGCATTTAACCCTAGCCCTAACCCTTCAGGCTAGATTATAACCCTAACCCTTCAGGCTAGAATATAACCCTAACCCTTCAGGCTAGATTATAACCCTAACCCTTCAGGTGATGGTGGGTGGGAGGAGAGAGAGCGAGAGAGTTTGTTTTTGTATGTGTGTGTGCATATGTATTTTTTTGTGTGCTTCTGCGTGTGTCTGTGTTGACATGGGTTTCCTGACAGCACTGCTCCCTCCCAGTGCTTGGCAATGTAACATGAGGTAGAGGAAATGGTAGGATTTATCACACACACACAGCTCTTGAAAAATGAAGAGACCATTGCAAAATGATCCGTTTCTCTGGTTTTACTATTTATGGGTATGTGTTTGGGTAAAATTAACATTTTGTTTTAATTCTATTAACTACTGACAACAAAATAAAAATATTGTCATTTAGAGCATTTATTTGCAGAAAATGACAACTGGTCAAAATAACAAAAAATATGCAGTGTTGTAAGATCTCGAATAATGCAAAGAAAAAATTTCATATTCATTTTTAAACAACACAATACTAATGTTTTAACTTAGGAAGAGTTCTGATATCAATATTTGTTGGAATAACCCTGATTTTCAATCCCAGCTTTCATACGTCTTGGCATGCTCTCCACCAGTCTTTCACATTGATGTTGGGGGACTTTATGCCACTCCTGACGCAAAAATTCAAGCAGCTCGGCTTTGTTTGATGGCTTGTGACCATCCATCTTCTTCTTGATCACATTCCAGAGGTTTTCAATGGGGTTCATGCCTGGAGATTTGGCTGGCCATGACAGGGTCTTGATCTGGTGGTCCTCCATCCACACCTTGATTGACCTGGCTGTGTGGCATGGATCAATGTCCTGCTGGAAAAAAACAATCCTCAGAGTTGTTGAACATTGTCAGAGCAGAAGGAAGCAAGTTTTCTTCCAGGACAAACTTGTACGTGGCTTGATTCATGCGTCCTTCACAAAGACGAATCTGCCCGATTCCAGCCTTGTTGAAGCACCCCCAGATCATCACTGATCCTCCACCAAATTTCAAAGTGGGTGCGAGACCTAGAGAGGCCTACAAGCCACAGTGTCTCGCACCCACTGTGAAATTTGGTGGAGGATTGTTCAGCATCCACTAGTCGCCTCTTCACTGTTGACGTTGAGACTAGTGTACTTGTCCTCTTGCTCAGTTGTGCACCGGGACTTCCCCCATCTATCTACTCTGGTTAGAGCCAGTTTGTGCTATTCTGTGAAGGGAGTACACAGCGTTGTACGAGATCTTTTGTTTCTTGGCAATTTCTCCTAAGGAATAGACTTCATTTCTCAGAACAAGAATAAACTGACAAGTTTCAGAAGAAAGTGCTTTGTTTCTGGCTTTTTGGAGCCTGTAATCGAACCCACAAATGCTAGTGCTCCAAATACTCAACTAGTTTAAAGAAAGCCTGTTTTATTGCTTCTTTTATCAGCACAACAGTTTTCAGCTGTGCTATCAAAATTGCAAAAGGGTTTACTAATGATCAATTAACCTTTTAAAATTATAAACTTGGATTAGCTAACACAACGTGCCATTGGAACACAGGAGTGATGGTTGCTAATAATGGGCCTCTGTACGCCTATGTAGATATTCCATAAAAAATCTGCCGTTTCCAGCTACAATAGTAATTTACAACATTAACATTGCCTACACTGTATTTCTGATCAATTTTGTTATTTTAATGGACCAAAACATTGCTTTTCTTTCAAAACCAAGGACATTTCGAAGTGACCCCAAACTTTTGAAAGGTAGTGTATGTGTGTGTGTTGAAGTCGGAAGTTTACATACACTTAGATTGGAGTCATTAAAACTTGTTTCTGATCATTTGGGTCAATTGGAGGTGTACCTGTGGATGTAGTTCAAGGCCTACCTTCAAACTCAGTGCTTCTTTGCTTGACTGTATTGGGAAAATCAAAAGTAATCAGGCAAGACCTCAGAAAAAAAGTTGTAGACCTCCACAAGTCTTGTTCATTCTTGGGAGCATTTTCCAAACCCCATGAAGGTACCACATTCATCTGTACAAACAATAGTACGCAAGTATAAACACCATGGGACCACGCAGCCGTCATACCGCTCACGAAGGAGACACATTCTGTTTCCTAGAGATGAACGTACTTTGGGGCGAAAAGTGCAAATCAATCCCAGAACAACAGCAAAGGACCTTGTAAAGATGCTGGAGGAAACAGGTACAAAAGTATCTATATCCACAGTAAAACGAGTCATATAGCAACATCACCTGAAAGGCCACTCAGCAAGGAAGAAGCCACTGCTCCGATACCGCCATAAAAAAGCCAGACTACGCTTTGCAACTGCAAATGGAGAAATGTCCTCTGGTCTGATGAAAAAAATATATAACTGTTTGGGCATAATTACCATTGTTAATGTTTGCAGGAAAAAGGGGAGGCTTGCAAGCCGAAGAACACCATCCCAACCTTGAAGCACGGGGTGGCAGCATCATGTTGTGGGGGTTCTTTTCTACAGGAGATGGACCGGGTCAAGTGTGTGTGTTAGGAGACTGTCCTGGGGTGTGTGTAAAACTGAATTTAAATGTATTTGGCAAATGTGTATGTAAACTTCCGACTTCAACTGTATCTATATATATATATACATGTATATAGATACAGTTGAAGTCGGAAGTTTACATACACATTTGCCAAATACATTTAAATCCATTTTACACACACCCCAGGATAGTCTGCTAACACACAAACTTGACCCGGCCCATCTCTTTACCCATCAGCCTTATGAAGTCCCACTACCATTTTTTCCCTCTCCTCGTTCCGAGGTTCCTCCCTTTCCTCCACCCCTCCTCCTCTCTTCTTGTAAAGTAAGCCTCCACATGGCTCGCCTCCAGCTTGTCTCCCTTGTCGTGTGTGGATTAGCCATGGTGAGAGAGGGAGGGGGAGAGAGAGAGCCTAGGTGGGTCTCCATGCCTGTGTGTGTTTCTCTCACTCTGCTAGCTATAAAGATGGCCCCCAGGGGAAGTAGTTTAGTGGACTTACTTACCGTTTTCGAGGGATCTCTTTCCCAACACGTAATTCAAAGGTAGCCTGCAGTAGAAATATAATACTTACCCACCTTATCATACACACACACACACACACACTGATATATACACACATGGGAAGAACGGTGGAGAGAAGGCCTCACTGGCCAATAAGAGTGCTTATGTTATCCCAAACACTCACAAGCAAAAGCACCCTTCTTTGTCAGCACCCTATTCTGGTGTAGAGGTTTAACTTACAAACATCCTGTGGATCATGGAAACATCTGTAGGTCATCACTACGATTTTACCTCTCTAATCGCGTTGAATAAGTTACACACACTGTCACACTGTGAGTCCGTCCGTCTTCTCCAACACCGGTTGGGCTTTGGAGGTCACCTGTCAATCCAAAGCAGTTGCCACCTGTCAGCCGGCCCAGCGTGCATTGCGTGCCTGCTCCCTAAACTGGTGTACGCACCGTTGGTGGCTGTCACACACACCGCTAGACATGAACGACACTCAAAGACACACGCTGCTTCATCAACACACTAAAGTAGAAAGAAAGAACACAGACACAAGCACACACTTCCAGCCTCTGACACTTTGAAATGTAATTTAGTTTTCAGTCCATATTTGTGCATACATTTATGTGTCGTGTGCACTGTATTGCTTTAATATGATTTGAAAGGCTAACATTGTTCTCTCTCTCCTTTCCATCTATCTCCTCCTCCCTCCACTTCTCTCTGTAGGTGAGCAGGGTACCAGTAGAGAGCTGTGAGCAGTACACCACCTGCGGCCAGTGCCTGGGCTCCAAAGACCCCCACTGTGGCTGGTGTGTCCTCCACAACATGTAAGTACACATATTGTACACTCGGTCTACACACTTACTCATATATAGCTACTCTTTTTTCATGCTATACTGTCATTCATAATCAAAACAAACTTTGTCACTTGCGCCGCATACAAGTGTAGACCTTACATGCTGAAATGCTTACTTACAAGCCCTTAACCAACAGTGCAGTTCAACAAGAGTTAAGAAAATATTTGCCAAATAATCTAAAGTAAAAAGTAACACCATAAAATAACGAGGCTATATACAGGGGGTACTGAGCCAACATGCAGGGGGAACAGGCTAGTCGAGATAATTTGTACATCAAGGTAGGGGTGAAGTGACTATGCGTAGATAATAATCAGCGTGTAGCAGCATTGTGCAAAACAAATGGGGGGTATCAATGTAAATAGTCCAGGTTGCCATTTGATTAATTGTTCAGCAGTCTTATGAGGGTAGAAGCTATTAAGATGCCTTTTGGTCCAAGTCTTTGCGCTCCAGGACCGCTTGCCGTGCGGTAGCAGAGAAAACAGTCTCTGACTTGGGTGACTGGAGTCTGACAATTTTTGGGGACTTTCCTCTGACACCGCCTAGTATATTGGTTCTGGATGGCAAGAAGCTTGGCTCCAGTGATGTACTGGGCCTTACGCACTACCCTCTGTAGCTCCTTACGGTCAGATGCCTAACAGTTACCGTACCAGGCGGTGATGAAACCTGTCAGGATGCTCTCGAAGGTGCAGCTGTAGAACCTGTTGAGGATCTGGGGACCCATGCCAAATCTTTTCAGTCTCCTGAGGGGGAAAAGGTGTTGTTGTGCTCTCTACACGACTGTCTTGGTGTGTTTGGACCATGATAGTTTGTTGGTATTGTGGACACCAAGAAACCTGAATCTCTCGACACACTCCACTACTGCCACGTCAATGTTAATGGGGGCCTGTTTAGGATCAGAGTGGCGGACATGTAGTTGCCTACCCTTACCACCTGGGGGCGGCCCGTCAGGAAGTACAGGATCTAGTTGCAGAGGGAGGTGTTTAGTGTACAGTGTTGAACGCTGAGCTGTAGTCAATGAACAGCATTCTCACATAGGGGTTCCTTTTCTCCAGGTGGGAAAGGGCCGTGTGGAGTGCGATTGAGATTGCGTCATCTGTGGATCTGTTGGCGAGGTTTGTGAATTGGATTGGGTCTAGAGTATCCGGGAGGATGCTGTTGATGTGAGCCATGACCAGCCTTTCAAAACACTTCATGGCTACCGATGTGAGTGCTACGGGCAGTATTCATTTAGGCAGGTTACCTTCACTTCCTTTGGCACAGGGAATATGGTGGTCTGCTTGAAACATGCTTTTGTTACAGACTCAGTCAGGGAGAGGTTGAATATGTCAGTGAAGACACTTGCCAGTTGGTCCGCGTATGCTTTGAGTACACGTCCTGGTAATCCATCTGGCCCCGCGGCTTTGTGAATGTTGACCTGTTTAAAGGTCTTGCTCACATCGGCTACAGAGAGCATTATCACACAGTCATCCAGAACAGCTGGTGCTGTCGTGCATGCTTCAGTGTTTCTTGCCTCGAAGCAAGGATAAAAGGCATTCAGCTTGTTTGGTAGGCTCGCGTCACTGGCAGCTCGCGTCTGGGTTTCCCTTTTTAGTCTGTAATAGTTTTCAAGCCCTGCCACATCCGACGAGCGTCAAAGCTGGTGTAGTAGGATTCAATCTTAATCCTGTATTGACGCTTTGCTTGTTTTGATGGTTCGTCCGAGGGCATAGCGGGATTTCTTATCAGCATCCGGATTAGTGTCCCACTCCTTGAAAGCGACAGCTCTAGCCTTTAGCTCGATGCGTATGTTGCCTGTTATCCATGGCTTCTGGTTGGGATATCTATGTACGGTCACCGTGGGGATGACGTCCTTGATGCATTTATTGATGAAGCCGAGGATTGAGGTGGCATACTCCTCAATGCCATTAGATGAATCCCGGAACATATTCCAGTCTGTAGCGTAGCGTCTGCGTCATCTGACCACTTCCTTATTGAGCGAGTCACTGGTACTTCCTGCTTTAGTTTTTGCTTGTTAACAAGAATCAGGAGGATAGAATTATGGTCATTTTTGCCAAATTAACAGCGTTTGTAGAGCTTTCTATGTATCTCTGTGTGTGGAATAAAGGTGGTCTAAAGTTGTTTTTTTCTCTGGATGCACGTGACATGCTGGTAGTAATGAGGTAAAATGGATTTATGTTTGCCTGTATTAAAATCCCAGGCTACTATTAGCGCCGCTTCTGGATGAGCATTTTGGTGTTTGCTTATGGCCTTATAGAGTTGGTTGATTGCGGTCTTAGTGCCAGTATCGGTTTGTGGTGGTAAACAGACGGCTACGAATAATACAGATGAAAAACTATCTTGGTAGATAGTGTGGTCTACAGCTTATCATAAGGTACTCTACCTCAGGCGAGCAATACCTTGAGGCTTCTTTAATATTAGACACGTCAGCTAGTATTGACAAACAGACACATTCCTACCCCTCGTCTTACCAGACGTAGCTTCTCTGTTCTGATAGTCTAACAGAGCCCCTGTCTCCTTTCTTTTATCTGCTCTGATGTGAATTGGATAAAGTGCAAAACACATCTTTAGGTAGATCTCCATTTACTTTAACCTGTCACGCTCTCACAGATGAGAGGTTTTGTGGGCAACACTGATGAGGAAAGAAGGCTACTGGTGAGCATTTGGACACTATCCTCTGAATTGGAAGCCTTAGCTATTTGCCATCACATGAAAATCAATGTTGATACTGCCTTGTATCTTTTAGAAGATCTTAAGATTAAGATTCATGAATAAAGTTACTAGTAGCAGATGGCAGCGCAGAGCATGCCAGGTGTCCTTGTTGACACCCCACATATGTAGGAGTGTTATTTTTCCTCTGTGTGTTGCGCTACAGCAGAGAGTGTGTTAGCTTGCTAGTCAGTGTGTTAGGCGCTGTACAGTAGGCATAGTCAATGTGTGACTTCTCACCAGACGTGTGTCTGGCGCAGTGTGACTTATCACCAGACACTATGCTTTATAGGATACACTTGGTGACACAGTGTGTTTCTCTCTCCTGCTGGCTAACATGACTCGAGGGTGTGTGTGTATGGGGCAGTGAGACGGGGTGTGTATTGGGCAGTGAGACGGGGTGTGTATGGGGAGTGTGAGCGAGTGTGTGTGCATGGGGAGGTGAGAGGGGGTGTGCGTGGGGAGGTGAGAGGGGGAGTGTGAGAGGGGGTGTGTGTGGGAAGGTGAGAGGGTGTGTGTGCATGGGGAGGTGAGCGGGGGTGTGCGTGGGGAGGTGAGCTGGGGTGTGCGTGGGGAGGTGAGCTGGGGTGTGCGTGGGGAGGTGAGAGGGGGTATGTGTGGGGAGGTGAGAGGGTGTATGTGTATGGGGCAGTGAGACGGGGTGTGTATTGGGCAGTGATACGGGGTGTGTATGGGGAGGTGAGCGGGGGTGTGCGTGGGGAGGTGAGAGGTGGTGTGAGAGGGGGAGTGTGAGGAGGGGATGTGTGTGGGGAGGTGAGAGGGGTAGTGTGAGGAGGGGGTGTGTATATGGGGAGGTGAGAGGGGGTGTGTGTATGTGGAGAGAGAGGGGGTGTATATGGGGAGGTGAGAGGTGGTGTTTGTGGGGTGGGTTGAGAGGGTCTGTGTATCTCCAGCGTTGGCAAAAAGCCAGTTCTCGCTGTTCGCTCTGTTAATTAAAACTTCCACCTGTGCAACATGCCACTTCATCTGATCGGCAGGCGTGTGTGTGTGTGTTTTCACATGCACGCGAATGTGTGTTTGCATGAGGTGGGATTCTAATTTTTATTGAGGACGCGGACGAGGCAGGCAAGGCGACGGAAACGCAATCAAGATAGACTCGAGATGTTACCGACCTCCAGTCACAGAGCTTTTGACCTTCCTCCTCACCAAAATGGAGCGCTAAGTTTATTCTGCTCATTTCCCGTTGGATAGCATCCCTCAATCTATTTTTACCCCCCCACCACTCAGAATGACAGGTATTTAAGACGTTTTCGCCCTGTGGCATTTTGTTCTGCAGCAGCTTATTAGAGTCATATTTGTCTCGTTCGTCAGCCGTGCAGTAGAAGAGCAATCCAAGAAAAAAAAGACAAGAAAAGAGCTAGAGTGATATTAACTGAGGCACACACACACACACACACACACACACACACACACACACACACACACACACACACACACACACACACACACACACACGCTCATAATATGCACAATGCTGCATGCAATCTGTTCAACCCCCTCCAGGGGTCAGGGAGAAGGCCTGTTCAACTCTCCAGGTTTCTCTCTTTAGGGAGTAATGCAGTCCACAAGCAATATCACCATGACTTCTCTCTTTGTGTGTGTGTGTGTGTGTGTGTGCGCGTACATGTGTGTGCGTACACGTTTGTCTGTGTGAGAGGTTGAGTAGGAAGGTTGGTATACCAAGGCTAAGATAAGGCACTTTGCATTTTCCTCTCCTTTTATTGTGCAACGCTGAGGCACACAGTGTCTGTTCAGAGACTTTTTTGTTATGAAGAGGTGGTGTGAGGTAGTGCAAATTGGACAATTGGTGTGCTTTTTTTCTGGAGATGGCTCCAGAAGATGGCTGATCATATGGAGGATCTTTCTGACCTTATTGACCTTTCGGTTACTGGCCCAACACTCTTAACCGCTAGGCTACCTTAACCGCTAGGCTACCTTAACTGCCAGGCTACCTTAACCGCTAGGCTACCTTAACTGCTAGGCTACCTGCTGATCATTGTTATCACTATGTTCATTCACCAAATACATTTGGGGTATGTGTTTGTGTATGTGTATGAATATGTATATGTGTGTGTGTGTGTGTATATATATATATATGCGTGTGTGTGTTATTTCTGACCTTCTCTTCTCTAGGTGTTCCCGTAAGGACAGATGTGAGAAAGCAGATGAACCCCAGCGGTTTGCCTCAGACCAGCGTCAGTGTGTGGAGCTCAGTGTTCACCCCAAGAACATCTCTGTCACCATGTCCCAAGTCCAGGTGTGTGTGAAAGAGAGTCTGACTCTGTATGTGTGTACTGATACAGTACCTGTATATAAATGTGTGTTTATGTAAATACACACCAGTAACTGTGTGACATGCCAATAAGTAGCTAACTACATGTTTGTGCCATTAAAGACATTAACATGTTCTTCACACTAACCTTGCCACAAAGTCCCCAGTCCTCACATTAGCTGTAAATGTATTCCAGGACTACGTTCCAAATATCCACACTAGCCTGTCACTTGTATTTTCAACTATTCTGACGGCAGCATACTGTTATAGATATACTTGTCACCAGCAGAGACTGTGGAGTTTGTCAGGATCAAAATAAATATGAAAGGAACAAAGCCCACCAGCATGGCTTTCCAAGAGGTGTTGAGTGTTCCTGAGTGGTCCAGTCTCAGTCCTGACTCAGAGACAAGATTGGAATACTGCTGTCCAACAATGATTCCCAACTAATCTTAAGCAATTTTGACAAATATTTGAAATTAGCCCATTTAGGTCAGCAGGTCTTAACATTAATCGTCTGCATTATATGATTTACACTACATGACCAAAAGTATGTGAACACCTATCTCGACAAACCATTTCTGTATGGACATCATTTTGTTCACTGGGGCATTGTCATGCTGAAAAAGGAAAGGGCCTTCCCCAAACTGTTGTCACAAAGTTGAAGCACAACATCGTCTAAATGTCATTGTATGATGTAACTTAAGGGAACTAAAGGGCCTAGCCCAAACCATGAAAAACATCCCCAGATCATTAATCCACCTCCACCAAGCTTTACACCACTCCAGCCGATGCTTGGCACTGTGGATGGTGATCTTTGGCTTGTGTGAGGCTGCTCGGCCATGGAAACACAGTTCATCAAGCTCCCGACTAACAGTTTTTGTGCTGACATTGCTTCCAGTCAGTTTGGAACTCGGTAGTGAGTGTTGCAACCAAGGACAGACGCGCTACGTGCTTCAGCACTCGGCAGTTCCGTTCTGTGAGCTTTTGTGGCCTACTACTTCGCCAGTTTGTGGCTGAGCCGGTCCTAGACATTTCCACGTCACTGTAACACCACGTAGTTGACCGGGACAGCTCTAGCAAGGCAAAAATTTGACAGACTGACTTATTGGAAAGGTGGCATTCTATTATGGTGCCACGTTGAAAGTCACGGAGTTCTTCAGTAAGGCCATTCTACTGCCAATGTTTGTTTATGGATATTGTATGGATGTGTGCTCCATTGTGTACACCTGTCAGTAACGGGTGTGGCTGAAATAGCAGAATCCACTAGGGTTGTGCACATCCTTTTGTATATATAGTGTTTATTACATGTCCTTCCATTAAACCCTTGACATTATGACAAGTATTTCATGTCTCCACATTATCTGTCTTAATAACATATTCCCTATATTCCATTGATTTGTCCCCAGCTCGTGCTGGAGGCGCGTAACGTCCCTGACCTCTCTGCGGGAGTCAACTGCTCCTTCGAGGGTTACGTGGAGACGGATGGGCACATCCAGGGGAGCCTCATCTACTGCCTGTCCCCCTCGGCCCACAACGTCATCCCCATCACCCGAAACAAAGGTGAGAATGCCGCCCGCCCGGACCCTTTATTCAACAAGGTAGGCCAGTTGAGAACAAGTTCTCATTTACAACTGCGACCTGGCCGCTTGTCTCTGCTGGTTAATGGAGTAGTGGCTGGAATGAAATAAACGGAACAGCCTTCATATGTTTGATACCATACCAATCATTCCATTCCAGCCTGTCATTATAGTCCTACGGTCTCCCTCCTCATCTTCCCAATAGCCTTGACCAGAATTGCACATTTCATGTTTTGTTTTTTTACATAACTCAATATACTTTGAGTTTCTCTGTCACTACCAATGTTATTCCCCCTAATTGCTTCCCAAGCATCAAGATTCTATATGTATCGTCTCCAATGTGATATGTTTAAGAGAGTTCAGAAGCAGGTCCATTACCATGTGTTATACATCTTTATCAGTTCTAATGCAATCACGCCACAATGACACCACTGATGCCTGTGATGTATCTTCAAAGCTTGGAGATGGAGACGTATATATTTAGATTCCCAGAAGTGACATGTTTAAACTTGCGAATTCCTAAAGCAGATTTTCTATCCACCATTATGTATTGATATCAGCTCTAATGTGATTTAATGTTCCCTGTGACTCTAGGAGATATTTCTACCTGACTTATTATCTCAATAGTCTCCAATGCATGACATAAGTTGCTAAGCGATGCATGTGTCTCTGTAGGAGACAAGCGCATGGTGAAGCTCTACCTCAAGTCCAAGGAGACGGGCAAGACGTTCGCCGGCGTGGACTTTGTATTCTACAACTGCAGCGTGCACTCGTCGTAAGTTTTCTATAATGTTTGTTTTTTTATTTTAGGTTTCCTCTGCTTTTTTCCTTCTCTTCCTTCAGTTCTGTTTTCCCCTTGGTCCTCTTGTCACACTGCCCTTGAGAGGGCGCAGTAAGCCTGTGAGCCTGTACACACATCCCCACCCCCCTGTAACCTCTGTGCACGTAGGTGGCTCATGTTACCACCACTGAGTAAAAATCGAACCCTCCATATATGATGAGACATCCAAAGATGGTAATTTTAGCGAAGATGAGATCCAAGATGGTAATTTTAGCCTTATGATCATAACCTAGCCTACTGTAGCTGATTATAATATCATTATAATGAATTAATCGCAATTGACGGTCTCTGGTATTGGTGCCCAAACGTACTCCTAAAAAGTTTATTACCTGGGTTATACTGTACATATCAACACCTGCCGAGCATAAGCTTTGTGCCGTTGTTAGTGTTTGTAACCTCTTTCCCAGGCTCCATTGCTACTGCATATGGGGGCTCGTCCAGGATTTGTTTCCTATGAGTATGGTAGTTGATAAAGTCTTAGCTCTGCTGTGCACAGATATTTGAGTGTTCAAAATACACTTTTGTGGTAGAGTTTCTGTCACTGACATCCACCTGAGGGGTTATAAGATTGGTTGTCAATTTGAAAGTTGCATAAACACATAGGCTAATAACAAAAAGCCATGGACTTTAAGTGTGTGCATTTGTTGAAAACCCTACATGGGAGATGCTAGATAAATGTATGAAGGCAAATCTGCTCATCGTTGCAAAGCATTATGATATCACAGTTGCACATGCTGAGTCGAAGGCTTTGGTGGATGATGAAAAGGGTCCTACTGGTGGTAGAGTACACCCCGTAGACGTGTGACTGAGAGAGGTAGAACTAAAGGGAAAATGGGAACAACAGAAATTGGAGCTCAAGCACAGGGAAAGGTAAAGCCATTCCATTGAAAGAGATGGCGCTGGGTGCGTGACAAAGTGAGATAGATCTGGACTCCGAATCAAATCAGACCATCCTGCACCCTCAACGGCATTTGATCTTGGTCGGAACAGCCGGCTTGTACCACCTTTCAACGAAAGGCGGATTGACACATCCCTAAAATGGCCACGAGATATTTGGTCACTGCTCCTCCAAAGTGTTTATGAGTGACTGGTCTGTCCGAACAACATATGAACAAGGGAATCAATATTCGGAGAGCCTGTTTCTGTCCTGCCCTTGACTTTGGTGCAGGGCATGTGATGTCCATATCCTCTTCGTCACAAAACTCCCTGATCTTCTCAAAAACATATGTTTGTCTAGCTGTGTCCAGTCCAGGTGGTGCTTGTACAGGCAGACCATCTATGGGAGGAAGGGTGTCAGCGTTCCACAGCAGCTGAAACCTGGTCCCGACTGAGTCCAAACGCTCCTTGGTGACAACAACACCAGGCTCCAGAGCATCGACGCTGTAAAACAGGAAATAACCAAAACAATTGAAGAGGTTACAATCCTGCACAACATCAATTCACCTCCCAAGTTTATATAAGAAGATTAACCTCATATAAAGCAATGAAAATGATATTCACTGCTGGTACTGCTTGAACTGTGGCAGCCGCCTGAAGTATGGGGTTGTTGCCAGCCATAGCTTTTTCCACCAGCACTGTACCATCCTGCAGTCCAACCAGCTGTGGGATGTTGACCCCTGTCACAGTGCTGGTGTTGTGAAGGACAGCAATCTCAGACAAAGTGTTCACTCTGGTCTTTCTGTAGCGCTGCTTGATGAGGCCGGAGCACCAGTCAGGGGCAAACTTGATGTGGCCTATGATTAGGAAGTGAAGGTGCAGACTGTGGTGGAGCTTGTGCATGGTCTTGCCATGCAGAATACCAAAGCACAAAGGTTTTCTTGTTTTGGCCACTGCAGTTGCGAGGAGTTAAAAAGTAGATGGGACCTGGCTGCATAGGGTCAGAAGGATAGTGCACCTGCAAACAACAAAATAACATTAAGAGGCCGGTGATGTCGACCTCTGGTCAACATAATGAGCAGCAGTACCGGAGGGGATCCGTGACAATCTTCTGTACAGTATACCACCCCTACCTTGTCACAGCACAACTGATTGGCTCAAATGCTTTAAGAAGGAAAGAAATTCCACAATCACTTGTGCTGCTTGCGCGCTGAAATCCACAATGTATGGGGGAGGGTGTAAGGGTTATGCTAGATGTTGATGGAGTGACAGATCAGCCAGTTAAAAACAAGCGGTTGTTTGGTCTGGTCGGTTGTCTGGTCGGCTTTCATCCATGTTCCATTCTGAGGCACTGTGAAACCAGACACAACCTTTGTTTCTACAACCCAGTCTTTAGCCATGACTCTGGAGGGACCAGCTTAGTAAAAATCTAAACCACAACCAGCCCTGGGGTGGCAGGGTAGCCTAGTGGTTAGAGCGTTGGACTAGTAACCGGAAGGTTGCAAGTTCAAACCCCCGAGCCGACAAGGTACAAATCTGTCGTTCTGCCCCTGAACAGGCAGTTAACCCACTGTTCCTAGGCCGTCATTGAAAATAAGAATTTGTTCTTAACTGATCTTGCCTAGTTAAATAAAGGTAAAATAAAAAAATAAAAAATTCAGGACCTCTGGGGTTGGCTCTCCCCAGGCTAGATGCACTTGTCCTGTGGTGTTAGGGCAGACTAGACCCCCCTTCCCCTGGATGAACCAGAGTGGAGATAGGTTGTGCCTGCTGTGGTATTAGCCGCAGGGCAGCAGATGGCCAGTGTCCCCCGTGCCAGTCAGACGAGCCCCCTTGGAGAATGGGCCTCATCACAGTACCCCGCTAACACATACACACACAGCCCACTGATTTGGCCAGTTGGTTGAGGCCGGTGTGGTGGTAACAATTTTAAGCTTGTGGGTTGGACCCCTGCTAAGGCCTCTTAAGACACCTCTTCAATTGTTAATGCTACTGCAATACTGGGGTTCATAGTCGTAATATTACCCACAAATATGATAAAGAGCTTGTGTAACGGAGTGGACATCATAATGTCTACAATATAGAGGTGACACGCATCTATGGAGATGACGGTGATCGATGCAGATGGCAGAGTAAATCACATTGGTTGGTAAATCTAATTCAGGGATTTGGGTTATGGAGCGGATTTTTTTTTTGTAATAACAGGAGTCTACGGAGTTGACGAGGAAAGATGCTGAGTAGATGAGAGACACAAAGTGATTTATATATTTATATGCAAGCAGAAACATAATTCATGCCCGGAACACACACTCGTATACACACAAACTCTATCCAAAAAGAGCTTCAAAAGCAGTCATCATGTTTCAACCCTTGTATCCTTTCTCTCTCTTCTTCTATAGATGTTGTGTACATGCATACTGGAATTACAATCACTCTCGCCAAGGGATATGCTCGCCCAATGTTGAAAGACATGGATACATACTGATACATTATCCCATATGAATACAATATCTACCCCCACACCTACCCAGCATACACACACCACACCCCATCCTCCCACCCCCCATGCACACACCATCCAGCCATCCCCCATATACACCCTAACCACCAACCACCCATACCGACACCATCCATACATCCCCCATACACATAATACCCCCCATACACACACCATCCACAATTCCCCATACACACACTACCTACCCTTTCCCCATACGCACCAAAAACACACACACTCCCTCCTTATTTATTCTACTGATACGTCTTGAGCCTGTGATTTAAAAAATAAAAAATACAAATCCATACATTTGCATATCAATATTATTCTAATTAGAAATCCCACTGTTTCAGTTAAGGTTGGAGAGATTGAAATAGAAAATCACCCGCGGCCATGATTACTTCTTAATTAAATGTTTCCATCCAAAAAAATCCCATTTGCGATTTATTAGGACTAGGGTGGATAGTCTGGAAATGAAGTAGGGTTGATGTCTCAACTAAGATCTCTAAGCACCTTTTTCCTGTAGTTAATTTTGTTCAGGTACTGACTGGGTCATCTATTGTGTGATTGAGGGTCTTTACAGTCAGGCTTATAAAGAAGCCGCAGGAAACTGTGTCATACTCTCTCCTCCAGATATGGAAAAGGTGTGGTTTGGAAATGGAGGTGCACAGAGACAAAAAGAGGTAGAAAATTTGTGTGACATTATGAATGAGACTTTTCCATTTGTCTCTGTGACTATCCTCTCTCCTCACATTTCCTACAAGATCCTAAATGCTTCTCATCTGATCTTAACATTGGGGCATATGCATGCCTCCACAATAAGCACTTGCACTTACATCTCCTGATAAACATTTTGGGCCAAAGCAGGCATTTAATCATTGAAGAGAGCATAGAAGAGCATCCACGTTGAAGGTATTTATCTTCCTGCTATTTACACCTTTAAAAAGCACTATTAGTTTGAAATAAAATGCCCCTTCAGAATAAGTAATTTTATCAAGTCTATAATGTTAAAGTGATCGAGGTTTGAAGTGTGGCTACATGGGAAGCATGGCTTCTCCATTGAAGTTTGGATTGTCAACAAGGTGGTCCAGGGATCGTGGCCCACCTCCAGGCAGAAGTTTGGGGGAGGAGGGTATCCTCAAATGGCCTTGGGTGGGTATCCCCGAAGTTCAAAGACTTAGGATGGACACTAGCAGGGGGAAGCAACTAGTGAGTTACTGGGGGGCTCTATGTATAGGCCTGCTTCCAGACCAAAGGAGTAGTGGTCAGGGATCGCCAAATGGGGCCTCTGAATGGAATTGAATGGACAAAAACATACCTGGTACCCTCCCTCCTTCCCCATCAAGCTATGGAACTGTTAATGAGCTATTGAACTCGTGCTTCCTGAGGGAGGTAAAGAATGGGTAGATGGTAGATGGTAGGCGGTCCTGGCATGCTGCTCTCCTGCTCGTTATACCAAAGACCTAAGACACAAACAGAAAACACATTTTCTTTAATGAATAAAGGAAAGGACAAAATAAAAGGATCTTTGTCTGGTAGATGTATAGCCTACATTTAAAACTAGTTTGGGGATTTGACCTAGAGCCTGTACTTTGTGGGGACCTTGCATCGATCCCCGCGTAATGGCAAATCCTGCTGTGCTAAAATGGTGTCCTGCTTTTGTCATTATTAACATGCTCATGTAATACAAAGAGTGGTCATTGTCTAAGCTACTTAAACTAGCCCCTTTTTAGGGATAAGCCCCCCTTTTTTTCAATTTTCGCCAAAATGACATACCCAAATCTAACTGCCTGTAGCTCAGGCCCTGAAGCAAGGATATGCATATTCTTAGTACCATTTGAAAGGAAACACTTTGAATGTAGGACAATATAACATAATATATCTGGTAGAAGAAAATACAAAGAAAGAAAACAACTTTTTTTTTTTTTTCTACCACCATCTTTGAAATGCAACAGAAAGGTACAAAATCTAGCCATCACTCTTGTTGTAATTCCGATGGTGTCCACAAGAGGGGATCAGTGTTTGAAAAGTTTCAGACTGATAACTTGAAGTATGAGCAAGCTGCATGACATTTAATGTGAAGTCACCCAAGTACATTTGGGCAAATTGTGAAGGAGACATTTACATTTACATGACATTTTTTTCTGCAAGAATATCATCAAAACGGTATACTTGGACTTTGATTTAGCTTTTCCATATTGTAAGTTCAACATTTGCAAAACACCCATTTTTCATAACTTCATAATGGGATAGATAGAAATGTGCATCCTGTAGCTCTAACTCCAAAAAGTTTTGGGACATTGTGAAGTCCATGGAGAATAAGAGCACCTCCTCCCTGCTGCCCACTGCTCTGAGGCTAGGTAACACGGTCATCACCGATAAATCCATGATAATCGAAATTTTCAACAAGAATTTCTCTACGGCTGGCCATGCTTTTCTCCTGGCTGCCAAAGCCAACAGCTCTCACCCCCCGAAGCTACTTGCCCAAGCCTCCCCAGCTTCTCCTTCACCCAAATCTAGTAGCAGATGTTCTGAAAGAGCTGCAAAACCTGGACCCGTACAAATCAGCTGGGCTAGACAATATGGACCCTCTCTTTCTAAAATGATCCGTTGAAATTGTTGCAACCCCTATTACTAGCCTATTCAACCTCTCTTTCGTATCGTCCGAGATTCCTAAAGATTAGAAAGCTGCCACGGCCATCCCCCTCTTCAAAGGGGGTGACACTCTAGAGAGTCGAAAGTTTTAAATTTTAAAAGCCCTCCTCTCATTTCTTTCTACGTTGATGAATCACCCTCCTGTTTTGATGCTGGAATAAGAGGCCAGTTATTTCCTTACAGAAATGCTAACTTAGAAGCAAGCTAACCATTTGGCGAGATAGCCTAACCTGGCCTAATCAAGCCTCCTCCCATTTGTTTCTACATTGATGAATCGCCCTACTGCACTCATGTCAGATGAAGAGGCCTGTGATTTCCTTAGCCGCCCATTGCTCATTCTTAATGGACAGGCTCTCTCAGCACAATGCTAAATTTGTCAATTAAAGGCGCGTTTTTTTGAGGCTATAGAACAGCATAGATAGGGGGAGATGAGGAAGATATTAAGAGAGGGATACTAAATGTGTACAGAGAGGGGGAGAACAGTTAAGAGAAGTGAATATTGAGATAAGTGAGAGACTGAACAATAGGACAGGTAGAGTATGGCTAGAGAGAGGTTAAGAGGGTCGTAGCAAGAGATGTATTTTCTTTCTTTCTTTCTTTGTTTGTTTCATTCTGATGCTGCATGTGCCCAGCCCATATGGGTTGATACTTCCCATCAAGTGTTTTCTGTGTCCCCTAACGCTCTCCATCCACCGTCCTCCCCCAGTTGCCTGTCGTGTGTGAACGGTTCCTTCCCGTGCCACTGGTGTAAGTACCGTCACATCTGCACTCAGAACGCCAAAGACCCAAACTGTTATAGACCTATATCCATCCTGCCCTGCCTCTCTAAAGTCTTCGAAGGCCAAGTTAATAAACAGATCACTGACCATTTCGAATCCCACCGTACCTTCTCCGCTTTGCAATCCGGTTCCCGAGCTGGTCACGGGTGCACCTCAGCCATGCTCAACGTCCTAAACGATATCATAACCGCCATCGAGACATTACTGTACAGCCATATTTATCGACCTGGCTAAGGCTTTCGACTCTGTCAATCACAACATTCTTATTGGCAGACTCAACAGCCTTGGTTTCTCAAATAATTGCCTCGCTTGGTTCACCAACTACTTCTCCGTTAGAGTTCAGTATGTCAAATTGGAGGGCCTGTTGTCCGGACCTCTGGCAGTCTCTATGGGGGTGCCACAGGGTTCAATTCTCGGGCCGACTCTTTTATCGGTATATATCAACGATGTCGCTTTTGCTGCTGGTGATTATTTGATCCACTTCTATGCAGACGACACCATTCTGTAATCCTCTGGCCCTTTGTTGGACACTGTGTTAACTAACCTCCAAATGGGCTTCAATGCCTTACAACTCTCCTTCCGTGGCCTCCAACTGCTCTTAAATGCAAGTAAAACTAAATGCATGCTCAACCGATCGCTGCCCACACCTGCCCACCTGTCCAGCATCACTACTCTGGACGGTTCTGACTTAATATGTGGACAACTACAAATACCTAGGTGTCTGTCTAGACTGTAAACTCTTCTTCCAGACTCACATTAAACATCTCCAATCCAAAATTAAATCTAGAATTGGCTTCCTATTTTTCAACAAAGCATCCTTCACTCATGTTGCCAAACTTACCCTAGTAAAAGTGACTATCCTACCGATCCTCGACTTCGGCGATGTCATCTACAAAAATAGCTTCCAATACTCTACTCAGCAAACTGGATGCAGTCTATCACAGTGCCATCCGTTTTGTTACCCAAGCCCCTTATACCACCCACCACTGCGACCTATATGCACTAGTCTGCTGGCCCTCGCTTCATACTCGTCGCCAAACCCACTGGCTCCGGGTCATCTATAAATCTATGCTAGCTAAAGCTCCACCTTATCTCAGCTCACTGGTCACAATAACAACACCCACCCGTAGCACGCGCTCCAGCAGGTATGTCTCACTGGTCATCCCCAAAGCCAACACCTCATTTTTCGGCCTTTCCTTCTAGTTCTCTGCTGCCAGTGACCGGAACGAATTGCAAAAATCGCTGAAGCTGCAGACTTATATTTCCCTAACTAACTTTGAGCATCAGCTTTCTGAGCAGCTTACCAATCACTGCAGCTGTACATAGTCCATCTGTAAATAGCCCACGCAGTCTACCTACCTCATCCCCATGTTGTTTTTATTTACTTTTCTGCTCGTTTACACACCAGTATCTCTACTTGCACATCATCATCTGCTTAATTAATTAATCTGCTAAATTGTAATTATTTTGCTTCCTTGGCCTATTTATTGCCTACCTCCTCACGCCATTTGCACACACTGTATATATACTCTTATTTCTATTGTGTTATTGACTGTATGCTTGTTTATTCCATGTGTAACTCTGTGTTGTTGTTTGTGTCGCACTGCTTTGCTTTCAATGAGTACTTGTTCTCAACCAGCTTACCTGGTTAAATAAAAGTGAAATAAAAATGTTAAAACCCTCCTCCCATTTGTTTCTACGTTGATGAATCACCCTCCTGTTTTGATGCTGGAATAAGAGGCCTGTTATTTCCTTACAGAAATGCTAACATAGAAGCAAGCTAACCATTTGGCGAGATAGCCTAACCTGGCCTAATCAAGCCTCCTCCCATTTGTTTCTACATTGATGAATCGCCCTACTGCACTCATGTCAGATTAAGAGGCCTGTGATTTCCTTAGCCGCCCATTGCTCATTCTTAATGGACAGGCTCTCTCAGCACAATGCTAAATTTGTCAATTAAAGGCGCGGTGGGATTGAATTAAAGCCTGGGCCTCTGATCCTTACAAAGAGGGGGGTTGCTGGAACAACCGCTTTGAGAACACACTTAACAAAGGAGCGTCCTAATTGATCCAAATGAATCTGCGTCTTGTTTGATGGATTCAGATTGCATCCGACTTTAAGAGCTCTGAGAGATAAAACCCTGTTACTCATGGCGGCCGTAGAATCAGAAATGCTGTTTTAAACGAGGAAGCATACTTTGGTGCGTGTTGTGTTTGTACGGGTATTGATTGAGCTAGATCTGTTAGGTTCATGCAGATAATATCGAAAATGAGAATTTCAACCAGGAGAGAATTTCAGTCTGGTTTTAGATTGTCTGCTTTTGATACATTTCATGATTTTTTGGGGGGTTTTGAAGTTGACAGTTTGACTTAATGAAGTTTGTTGACTGACAACAATTGGCTGCCCTTTTCAATACAGTAGAAAAGAAAGATAAGTAAGTAATGTGTTTTCTCTTATTTTTTGTGATGAAATCATTGGCTTTGTAGAGCAGAGAGTTCAATCCCTATTTTTGGTGGCGATGAAGCACCAGTGTCTCACATCAATAAACCAGACACAAGAAGCTGTCAGATGTCTCCATTCCCACCTACACACACCACTGCATGAGCACATACACACACCAGCCCAGACTCCCCGTCGATACCTCTGTCCCACGAGGCATCTAGACAGGGCCCTTGGCTACACCCCACCCGTCTTTATCCTTCATATCTCTCTCTTTCTCTCCACCTTTTCTCCATCTCCCCCACAATATCTGGCGTTTCCCACTCTCACTCAGGGAGAACCACCTGCTATTGATCTATTTTCTCTCTTTTATTTCCCTCTGTTCATCCCTCTCCTCCCCTGGGCACCGGGGCTAAAGCAGGTGCATTTAAATAGCGATGGCTCTTAGCTGGAGGATGAAAGGGGCTGTAGACAAAGGTGAGGGAAGGTTTAAAAGCCATGGGGAGAATTAAACACTAGGGGATGGATAGAGAAAGGTGGAGGTGAAGACTGTCAATGGGGGAGAGAACTAGGGAGAAAACAGACAGAGGTAAAGATGAAACATTTAGGGAGAGAGGGGAACTTGATACGGAGAGGCTATAGAACAGCATAGATAGGGGGAGATGAGGAAGATATTAAGAGAGGGATACTAAATGTGTACAGAGAGGGAGAGAACAGTTAAGAGAAGTGAATATCGAGATAAGTGAGAGACTGAACAAGAGGACAGGTAGAGTATGGCTAGAGAGATGTTAAGAGGGTCGTAGCAAGAGATGTATTTTATTTATTTATTTGTTTGTTTCATTCTGATGCTGCATGTGCCCAGCCCATATGGGTTGATACTTCCCATCAAGTGTTTTCTGTGTCCCCTAACGCTCTCCATCCACCGTCCTCCCCCAGGTGCCTGTCGTGTGTGAACGGTTCCTTCCCGTGCCACTGGTGTAAGTACCGTCACATCTGCACCCAGAACGCCAACGACTGCTCCTTCCAGGAGGGCCGCGTCAATGTGTCCGAGGTGAGTGTCACACTATTTCCTGTCCCTCCTTCACATACCCCGAGTCCAACATAGTTTTTTTCCTACATGACATAAGGAGTAGGGGATGTTAAACCCACATTTGTGACGCACTACCTGGATTCGGTCCTTTGTAGCAATATTTGAAATTGTGTTTTTTACATTGAATAGAAGTAGAGACTCAGAGCTAGAAAATAGTATATCATACACTGCAGATGGGAAAGTAATTCTGCTTTGAAAGTTGATAAACCTGTCACCCCACTTTTGAGAAAATGGCCCGTGAATGTTTTGGTGCACCGACTGGAGAGCTCTTCTTTGTCTACACCCATTCAGCATCGTTCACACCCTCTTCATCCTCACCCCTCTTTAAAGTTGTACATGTGAGGCCATGTGCTAAACAGAGTGAATAAGGTAGTGTAGTAAATAACCAAATATTTCAAGACTACAAGTGGTGAAAGTAGTAGCAAAAAGCTGCAGTAAAAATCCTTGGCCTATATCCTAATCTAACTTTGGTGCTTTTTGTGAAGAACTTTTGTTCTTCACATTACCGTCTCTGGTAAACACACACTGTATCAAATAAAATCTATGTTTTTTTATCACAAGCACAGGATACAGAAGGTGTAAACAGTACAGTGAAATGGTTACTTGCATAGTGGAGTCTTTTGTTTAGACATGTAGGTAGCTAGCTAAACAATGAACCATAAGCCCAACTCGTACTACCATGCACCGTGCATGAATCTGCACGTAGCTAAAGCTAACCAACTAGGTTCAATGTTAGCTAGCTAGCTAACATTAGGCTATAACTAGCAATGCAAATGGCTTTCTGAGATACAAATAATATTACTACACAGATCATACTTGTAACATTAGCTACCGAGCCAACCAGCCAAAGTTAGCTAGATAGCTAACAGTACGCTTTATCTTGCAATGGAAACAACTTTCTGAAAAAAATTGAAATGTATATTATCTGAAAATGTAGCCAGACTCTTACCCGTATACATGGATGAACACTTCTCCTTCTGTCATCGATGCCATGGTTACCCTTAGTTTAAATATGTTTTATTTATGTAACAGTTTAGCTTCCGTCACTCTCCTCGCCTCAACCTGGGCTTGAACCAGGGACCCTCTGCTCACATCAACAACTGACACCCACGAAGCATCGTTACCCATCGCACCACAAAAGCCGCTGCTTTTGTTTTACTTGCCATATTGTATTTATTTCGCCACCATGGCCTTTTTTTTGCCTTTACCTCCCTTACCTCACCTCATTTGCTCACATTGTATATATACTTATTTTTCTACTGTATTATTGACTGTATGTTTGTTTTACTCCATGTGTAACTCTGTGTTGTTGTATGTGTCAAACTGCTTTGCTTTATCTTGGCCAGGTCGCAATTGTTAATGAGAACTTGTTCTCAACTAGCCTACCTGGTTAAATAAAGGTGAATAAAAAAAATATATATATATGTAATCCAGAGACAGGTATTTTATACAACAGCCTCGTGTTCTCTTTTTGACTCTCCACGTTTGGCAATCATCTCTCTACTTCCACCAGACATTCCACTGATTTCAAAACTCGGTGAACTTCTTCCGTGACAATAACACTGTTGATCTGTGTTTCTTCCCCATCACTGTCATCAGAAGACTACAATGTCTGGTTCATTGAAAATGTTTTTACCTATTTCAAGGATTTCCTGATCAACTGATTCATTTTCAGAGTCCCAGAGGGTCGGCATGGCACGATAGTCCTCCAGAAAGTAGTCCATCACACGATAACGCAAAACTTTTCAGTTCTTCATATCGTTCAAAAAAGCCGCAATAGAAAGGATTTTCTACACATACTGAGAGCTCATGTTCTAGACAGAAGCATGCTACATGGCAGACCAATTCAAACTCATCTCACTGCTTGTCTAGCCCATCCATTATCTCAGCCAATCATGGCTAGCGGGAAGGTTCCTGACTTTTTCCGTGACTAAACTAGCTAGGCTCGTAATTTAACAATTGTATTCGTATTTAAAGAGGGCATACAAATGTGTTAAGGCACATGAAAGTTCATGTTCCAGAAGACATTTCTAACACGTACCCTAACCTTAACCCTAAACCTAGCTCCTAACCCAAATGTTAAGTATGTTTTTTTTCTCTCACAAATTTTGTGATCCTGATTTTGGCCAACCTCCTGAGTTGACCTCTCCTTTTGAAAACGCCAAAGGTGAGTAAGTTTGTAGGACCGCTGAAGGGAGGGTCCCAACAGTTTACACTTTGAAGTGTAGGAAGAAGCTGATTGCTATAAATTGTAATGATGCTGAGATGTCCAGAGGAGGAGTTTATGTTTTTGGGGGTAACTTTTTTTTTGTATCCCCTTTTTCTCCTGATATCCAATTGGTAGTTAGTCTTGCCTGTCGCTGCAACTCCAGTATTATATCCCTAGTCCAGGACTAGGGAGAGGCGAAGGTCGAGAGCCATGCGTCCTCCGAAACACAACCCTGCCAAGCCACACTGCTTCTTGACACACTTCTCGCTTAACCCCTGAAGGCAGCTGCACCAAAGTGTCGGAAGAAACACTGTACAACTGGTGACGAGCGTGCATGTCCCCGGCCCGCCACAGGAGTCGCTAAAGAGCGATTTGGCAAGGACATCCCGGCCGGCCAAACCTTCCCATAACCCGGATGATGCTGGGTCAATTGTTCGCCACCTCATTGGTCTCCCGACTGCGACACAGCCTGGGATCGAACCCGGATCTGTAGTGACGCCTCTAGCACTGCAATGCAGTGCCTTAGACCCCTGCCACTCGGGAGGCCACCTTAACCTAATTCTAACCTGAAAACGAATTGTAATCTTCTAACCCTAAACCCCCTAGAAATAGCATTTTACCTTTTGAGGACTAACAAAATGTCCCCGGTTGGTCCAATTTTTGTTTATTTTACTAGAAGAATAGTTAAACATGTCACACACACACACACACACACACACACACACACACACACACACACACACACACACACACACACACACACACACACACACACACACACTCTTATGCATTCTCATCCTTGCTGCTAAGCTCCATTTGTTTATGGCTGACTGGGGGCTATTGGCAACGCTGCCTGTATACATAGCGCCAGGCAGTGTTTCTGTTTCCTGTCCATAGGAAGGCTGAATGAATAGATATGTAAATGTAGCGTTGTTCGACATATCCAAATGCAACATTAGCATAACATTTCATATCAATCACGCATCTCCCGCCTTCACGGCCACTCGTACAGTGGAATACCAAGTGGGACCGGCAATGTTTGTCACATTGTTTGTCACAATGTTTGTGCTAAACATAGCACGCTCATGCAAAAACACATGCTCAAACACTGGAGCCCATTCCCTCCCTCTGCACATAACATACACACTCTTGCACAGCTGGTTCCTTTTTCTTCCCCTCTCCCATCATAGTCCTGTATGCACTATACAGTCATCTCTTACACACACACATGTATGCGCACACACACACCCTGTCTCTCTAAACACTTATCTTATACGTAGACTTATTGTCAAATATTTATGAATGCATATCCACTGTCCAACCAATTGACTGACAGTCATGCTTTACTATTAAGCATAATCCATCTGATTCAGCCTGAAACACATACACACAGACAGACACACACACACACACACATCCCTGTGTGTTTACAGTCCAGCTCTGAGCTTCCCTTTTCGACCATTCCACCTAATCTCTAGACAGGGTTACAGCCTATGCAGGTTGGACAGCCTTCTTATTCACAGACACATCTAATTTGTCAACCTCAATTCAATTACATACAAACCCTCAGTCTTATCTTTCCTCCAACCGTAGCGGTGTATAACATTAGCGGAATAGCCTAGCATTAGCTATGTAGCGGTACCTAGCAGTGCTAGCCCGGACTCTGACTCTCTGGCCAAGGAGCAACATGGATGTACCTTCACGGCTCGGAGAGTAAATGATGCGGAGTAGCACTCCCATCTGTACTTCATGGGGTGTGCTGGCTACTCTAGTATGTTATGTTTGTGGTTGAGAGGAACTGAGGGGGAAAGGCCTGATTAACAGGAAAGGCCTGTGGGGAGGAAGAGGGGGATTTGGGGAGGGGGAGGTCTGTGCATGAAGGTAGAGAGAGGGAGGGAGGGAGAATGAGGCAGGCAGGCAGTGAGAGATGGGGAGAGATGTGGAGGAAGGGAGAGGTCTGTGTGCTTGGAGGGAGAGGTCTGTGCATGGAGGCAGAGGAAGTGAGGGAGAAAGAGGGAGAGAGAGATGTGGAGGAAGGGAGAGGTCTGTGGAAAAGGAGAGAGGGGGAGGGAGAGATGTAATGAAAGCGCGTGCCCGTGCCGTCTCTTGGTCTTATCTCAGCGAAGCACAACCAAGACAGGAGATCCAGAGGGGGATGGAGTAATATCCCCTCCCTCTATCCCCTGTCTATCTCCCCTTAGTGTCTATTGCTCAGGAATATCTATTTTCTTCCATTTCACTTCCTCAGCCATCATCTATCCCATCCTTTGTATATTTCCCTTCTTCTTCACTTTTCTTCAAATTGTCATCCCACTCTTTTCTCTCCTATTGTCTCTTCCCACTAATTTATCTTATTCTACCTCCCTGTTACTCTCCTCTCCTCTTATTATTTCCTTCCATCATGCTTTCTCTGCGTTTTCCTCTCCTCTCTCTCTCTCTCGTCCATTTTCTCAGGCCAGACTGGGCAGTTCTCTCAGTGAGTCTGTCACGGCTCTCTCATTTATAATCATTAGAGCTGCTTTTTGTATCAGCCATAATAAAACAATGATTGCCAGATAGAATGTATCTCCTCACTGCTAATTAGACCATAGATCAAAGCGACACCACGGAAAGTCGTGCGAAGCCTTGCCCTGCCACCTCTCTTCACTCCATACCTTCTTACTCTGAGATGTCTTCCTTTCTTCACCTTTTTTATTCATTCATATCTTCTTTCTTTCTTCTCCTTTTGATTGTCACTCCTTACTTCCTCTATTTATTTACAGTGGGGTAAAAAAAGTATTAAGTCAGTATTTAGTATTCAGTATTTATTATTTAGTATATAGTCAGCCGGGGCGGCAGGGTAGCCTAGTGGTTAGAGCGTTGGACTAGTAACCGGAAGGTTGCAAGTTCAAACCCCTGAGCTGACAAGGTACAAATCTGTCGTTCTGCCAGGCAGTTAACCCACTGTTCCTAGGCCGTCATTGAAAATAAGAATATGTTCTTAACTGACTTGCCTGGTTAAATAAAGGTCAAATAAAAAAAATTAACTATTGTACAAGTTCTCCCACTTAAAAAGATGAGATAGGCCTGTAATTTTCATCATAGGTACACTTCAACTATGACAGACAAAATGAGAGAGAAAAAAATCCAGAAAATCACTTTTTTTTTTTATGAATTTATTTGCAAATTATGGTGGAAAATAAGTATTTACAAACGAGCAGGATTTCTGGCTCTCACCTGTAACTTCTTCTTTAAGAGGCTCCTCTGTCCTCCACTCATTACCTGTATTAATGGCACCTGTTTGATCTTGTTATCAATATAAAAGACACCTGTCCACAACCACAAACAGTCACACTCCAAACTCCACTATGGCCAAGACCAAAGAGCTGTCAAAGGACACCAGAAACAAAATTGTAGACCTGCACCAGGCTGGGAAGACTGAATCTGCAATAGGTAAGCAGCTTGGTTTGAAGAAATCAACTGTGGGTGCAATTATTAGGAAATGGAAGACATACAAGACCACTGATAATCTCCCTCGACCTGGGGCTCCACGCAAGATCTCACCCCGTGGGGTCAAAATGATCACAAGAACGGTGAGCAAAAATCCCAGAACCACACGGGGGGACCTAGTGAATGACCTGCAGAGAGCTGGGACCAAAGTAACAAAGCCTACCATCAGTAACACACTACGCCGCCAGGGACTCAAATCCTGCAGTGCCAGACGTGCCCCCCTGCTTAAGTTAGTACATGTCCAGGCCCGTCTGAAGTTTGCTAGAGAGCATTTGGATGATCCAGAAGAAGATTGGGAGAATGTCATATGGTCAGATGAAACCAAAATATAACTTTTTGGTAAAAACTCAACTCGTCGTGTTTGGAGGACAAAGAATTCTGAGTTGCATCCAAATAACACCATACCTACTGTGAAGCATGGGGGTGGAAACATCATGCTTTGGGGCTGTTTTTCTGCAAAGGGACCAGGACGACTGATCCGTGTAAAAGAAAGAATGAATGGGGCCATGTATCGTGAGATTTTGAGTGAAAACCTCCTTCCATCAGCAAGGGCATTGAAGATGAAACATGGCTGGGTCTTTCAGCATGACAATGATCCTAAACACACCTTCCGGGCAATGAAGGAGTGGCTTCGTAAGGAGCATTTCAAGGTCCTGGAGTGGCCTAGCCAGTCTCCAGATCTCAACCCCATAGAAAATCTTTGGAGGGAGTTGAAAGTCCATATTGCCCAGCAACAGCCCCAAAACATCACTGCTCTAGAGGAGATCTGCATGGAGGAATGGGCCAAAATACCAGCAACAGTGTGTGGAAACCTTGTGAAGACTTACAGAAAACGTTTGATCTCTGTCATTGCCAACAAAGGGTATATAACAAAGTATTGAGATAAACTTTTGTTATTGACCAAATACTTATTTTCCACCATAATTTGCAAATAAATTCATAAAAAATCCTACAATGTAATTTTCAGGATTTCTTTTTCTCATTTTGTCTGTCATAGTTTAAGTGTACCTATGATGAAAATTACATGCCTCTCATCTTTTTAAGTGGGAGAACTTGCACAATTGTTGTCTGACTAAATACTTTTTTGCCCCACTGTATACACTGAATATACCGAACACCTTCCTAATATTGACTCTCACCCCCTCCCAGAATAGCCTCAGAACATCCTCAATTCATCGGGGCATGGACTCTACAACGTGTCGAAAGCGTTCCATAGGGATGCTGGCCCATGTGGACTCAACTTTTCCCACAGTTCTGTCAAATTGGCTGGATGTCCTTTGGGTGGTGCACCATTCTTTATACACACAGTGATCTGTTGAGCTTGAAAAACCCAGCAGCGTTGCAGTTCTAGACACAATCCGATGCCTCTGGCACCTACTACCATACCCTGTTCAAAAGCACTTAAATATTTTGTCTTCCCATTCACCCTCTGAATGGCACAATCCATGTCTCAATTGTCTCATGGCTTAAAAATAAAAATAAATGACCTGTCTCATCCCCTTCATCTACACTGATTTGAAGTGGATTTAACAAGTCACGTCAATAAGGGATAATGGCTTTCACCTGGACTCACCTGGTCAGTCTGTCATGGAAAGAGCATAATGTTTTGTATACTCAGGTTGAAATTGAGATGTACACTATCTCTCCCTTTCTCTTCTCCCTTTTCCTGTCTTGCTTTTTCCCCCTACCCCCCTCCCTTCATCCCTCTCTCCCTCCCCAACATTTCTTTGCCTTTCAGTGGGAGAAGGAGACAAGCACGGGCCATGTTTAATAAAATATAAACCTTTCCGAGAGGGAGAGAAGATAGAACAGAAAGAAGAGAGCGAGAACATCACTCTTCTCCTCCACCCACTTCAGTACCTCTCTCTGGTATCTCCCCCTACACACACACACTCACACACACACATATATATACATACACACAAACACACATACGCCCCACGTGATAGAGGGAAATGGTCAGAATGGCCTTTATAGAGGAGAGGGAGATGGGTGAAAGGAAGGAGAGAAAGAGCGAAACAGAGGGAAGAATAGAGAACCTGGCAATAAGCCGCAGATTACATTGAGTGACAATTTATTTTAAAAATGTTCTTGCAGGATTTAGAGAAGGAAGGAGGGTTGGGTTGAGGGAGGAAGGAACCGGAGACGATGGGTGAAGTAGCTGCGGGCTTCCAGATGGACCGTAACTCGACCGTTACAGACCGGCTCCTCCTTGTTAACCCTCCACTCAGCACCACGGTTGACAATCACATGACTCGCCGATAACACCAGTTCCTAATAACATTCCATCCCTTCCAGAAATATATGAATGGAGACTTGTTTCCACTTCATAATCCGATTTCCTTCACTTTAAACACAATCGTCGAAGTATTGGTTGCTCTTCTTGTCCCTCCACACTCCTCTCTTCCACCCTCTCTCTCCTTCCCTCTCTTTTCCATTCCAATTTGTTTAATTGGTAATAAGCAGATCAGTAAGTTACATCTTGTACTGACTGCTGACACCAATGGTGCAATATGTACATGCAGCGCTATATAACAAATGTAATTCACAGCCTCTTCACTGTCACACAGTTCCTCAATAACGTTCCCACACACTCATATTATGTATGTCGCTCCTTTCCGAGAAAGAGAGGAGTGAAAAAAAGAAAAGAAAGGAGTGAGATTTGGATCTGGTCCCTGAATGATGAACAACTCTCCTCTCCTCAGATTGTATAGTTGCCCGTTCTCGTCTATTTTTAGCCAGAATGCTCATGCATTTCTTTTCTTCGTCCTTTCCTGTTTTTTTTTTAGTGGCTTCCAAGTAGATAACTCATTTAAGAGCTAACTTATGCTTTTACTTGAAAGTGGAGGTTGCTGCAGTACCTGGCAAGCAGCTTCAATGGCACAAACAGAAGGTAGTGGAAGCAAGGCTCCTCAAAGCGGGCCCTGGTCCAGGATGAATCTTAGACAGCAAACAGTATGCTAACATTTCTTTTCTGTAAAAAACGAAATATGATTTTGAGTAGGGGAAAAATGTAATGTAACGGCAGCAGATGTTTGCCATGACATGTTTCGACCCCAAACCAAGGCACATCTTTGTTTTTATCCACAGTGACATTGCGAATACTGCATCCTTGACGTTGATCAGGTAGTCCTCCATAAGTCACACCCACCTCTTTTTACAGCCAATGAGGACTGTTGAAATAAATTCCTTAACCACTTAGACTTAATTGAGAGCTATTCTCTTTTGTTCACACGCACAAACTGCACACACACACCCAAACACAAGTCCCTGTGTGTTTAGTCACAGTAGATCGCTGTGGTTGAATTATTCAGGGTGTATTAAATGTTGATTTCCACAGACCCTCTGAGTCTCTAGCCCGCCTGCCTTAATGGAGACCACAGATTAATATTGTATCCTTCCAGTCAGCGAGACTGGAGGAGATGGAGAGGTACATGGAAGAAAATAAGGTAGGATGCACAGTCACAGAGGGAGAGACTGGAGGAGAGGCAGATTTGAAATGAGAGAGGGGAGAGACAGAGAGGGTGATATTGATGAGAAGAGAAGTACAGGCATAGTACAGATGAGAGAAAGACTGAGGGAGAGAGACTGAAGAGACAAACTTTGGGTAGAGGGAGATTTGTATAGGTAGAGCGAGGCTAAAGAAGACGGGGTTGGTAGAGCGAGAGAGGTATTTAAAGACTGAACGTGATGGAGAGGCAGAGAGAGAGGGTGATAAATAGACTGAAGGATACTGGTAGGCAGAGAGAGAGGAGTGCCGTTTGCTGTCGGTCTCGTGAGGTTTCCTAGCTGGCTCTGTTTTGTGCAGGTAAGTTGTCTACACTGATTCCATCACTTCCACCATTTCGCAGCCATGCATAATATATTTCCTAGCCAACATAGAGCAGTGGTTCCCAAACTAGGGGTTGTGAGCCCATGTGGGGTCGCCCGATATGAAATGGATTTACAAAATCCTTAAAACATTTACAGTACCAGTCAAAAGTTTGGACACACCTACTCATTTCTTTCTTTATTTTTACTATTTTCTACATGTGTGGAATAATAGTGAAGACATCAACACTATGAAATAGCACATATGGAATCATGTACTAACCAAAAAAGGGTTAAACAAAGTAGCTTGATTTTTCCTTGATGACAGCTTTGCACAAGCTTGGCATTCTCTCAACCAGCTTCATGAGGTAATCACCTGGAATACATTTCAATTAACAGGGGTGCCTTGTTAATCTACACTGATTGAAGTGGATAAAACAAGTGACATCAATAAGGGATCATAGCTTTCTATGTCATGGAAAGAGCAGGTGTTCCTAATGTTTTGTATACTCAGTCTATATATCCCCTCCTTTCTTGCGATTGCTGTCTCCCCCCTTTCTCTATCTCCCCTTCTGTCTCTCACCACCTCCCCCAACCTTGCTCTCTCACACCATTCTCTCTCACTTACTCTTTCTCTACCATTCCCCCTCTCTCTGCCCCCCCTCTGCTCCACTATTTCCGGGAAGCGGGAGTGGGCAGACACCCTCTGTCCCTTTCATGGTTCAAAGTCCCTTCCGCACTCCTTCCTTCCTCTCTACTCCTGCACGTTGCTCGCTTATTAAGTCGTTTCTCTCTCTTTCTCCTCTTTTCTTCTCCTCTGCCACGATCAGTCTGTTCCCCGTCGAGGACGCGTCTTTTTGCAGCATAATGAGAATACCTCCGCTGTCCCACCTAATAGATCTGACAAAAATAACAGGGAGAGCGAGAGAGAGGAGACAAACACACACACACACACACACACACACACAAACACTGCAGTCGATCTGGATGACAGGAAGCTCTTGTAACTCTCCCATATTAGATGTGTGCCCTGTGAAGATCATGCTGGATCAGTTAGAGTTAAAGATGAGGCTGCCTGCTGGGATAATGCTCCTCTAAATACCCTCTTTGAATGTTGCCCTTAAAGCTTTGATTCATTGGAAAAGTTTAGAATGCCCCACATTTGTCCCATTGTTGAATAATATATGTATGTTATGGTAATTCTCAATACCTAACCTTGGTATTAACATGTAACGCAAAGATTGCGTGCGCACAATGTTGAAATGATTCCATCACAACTCTGATGAAAACCCTCTTATAATAAACTCATTCTGAATGGCTGACATAATGTAGTATACAGTGCCTTTGGAAAGTATTCAGACACTTTCACTTTTTCCATATTTTGTTACGTTACAGACCTTATTCTAAAATGGATTTACACCAAATAAAATCCTCAGCAATCTACACACAATACCCCATAATGACCCAATATTTACATAAGTATTCAGAGCAAAAACCAAGCCATGAGGTCGAAGGAATTGTCCATAAAGCCCCGAGCAAGGATTTTGTCGAGGTACAGATCTGGGGAAGGGTACCAAAACATTTCTGCAGCATTGAATGTCCCCAATAACACAGTGGCCTTTATTATTCTTAAATTGAAGAAGTTTGGAACCACCAAGATTTTCCCAAGATTTGGCAGCGCAGCCAAACTGAGCAATCGGGTGAGAAGGGCCTTGGTCAGGGAGGTGACGAGGAACCCGATGGTCACCGAGCTCTGGAGTTTCTCTGTGGAGATGGGGGACCCTTTCAGAAGGACAACAATCTCTGCAGCACTCCACCAATCAGGCCTTTAGGGTAGAGTGACCAGACAGAAGCCACTAATCAGAAAAAGGCTCATGACAGCCCACTTGGAGTTTGCCAAAAGGCACCTAGACTCTCAGACCATGAGAAGCAAGATTCTCTGGTCTGATGAAACCAAGATTGAACTCTTTGGCCTGCTATTTAAATAAATAAAATAAAATTAACCTTCATTTAACTAGGCAAGTCAGTTAAGAACAAATTCTTATTTTCAATGACGGCTTATGAACAGTGGGTTAACTGCCTGTTCAGGGGCAGAATGACAGGTACCTTGTTAGCTCGGGGGTTTGAACTTGCAACCTTCCGGTTACCGCTCTAACCACTAGGCTACCCTGCCGCCCCACCAAGTGTCACGTCTGGAGGAAACCTGGCACCATCCCTATGTTGGCGCTTGCAGGATCATGCTGTGGGTATGTTTTTCTGCGGCAGCGACTGGGAGACTAGTCAGGATCGAGGCAAAGATGAACAGAGCAAAGTACAGAGAGATCCTTGATAAAAACCTGCTCCAGAGTCCTCAGGTCCTCAGACTAGTGCGAAGGTTCACATTCCAACAGGACAACGACCCTAAGCACACAGCCAAGAACACTCAGGAGTGGCTTCGGGACAAGTCTCTGAATGTCCTTGAGTGGCCCAGCCAGAGCCTACTGACTAGAACCTGATCAAACATATTTTGGCGAGTTCTGAAAATAGCTGTTCAGCAATGCTCCCCATCCAACCTGACACAGCTTGAGAGGTTCTGCAGAGAGGAATGGGAGAAACTCCCCAAATACAGGTGTGCCAAGCTTGTAACGTCATACCCACGAAGACTTGATGCTGTCAAAGTACTGAGTAAAGGGTCTGAATACTTTTTAATATTTATATTTTTTTATTTATTTTTTAGCTTTGTCATTATGCTGTATTGTGTGTAGATTGATGAGGGGAATCTATTTCACAATAAGACTGTAACCTAACAACATGTGGAAAAAGTCAAGTGGTCTGAATACTTTCCGAATGCAATGTACACTGCTCAAAAAAATAAAGGGAACACTTAAACAACACAATGTAACTCCAAGTCAATCACACTTCTGTGAAATCAAAGTGTCCACTTAGGAAGCAACACTGATTGACAATACATTTCACGTGCTGTTGTGCAAATGGAATAGACAACAGGTGGAAATTATAGGCATTTAGCAAGACACCCCCAATAAAGGAGTGGTTCTGCAGGTGGGGACCACAGACCACTTCTCAGTTCCTATGCTTCCTGTCTGATGTTTTGGTCACTTTTGAATGCTGGCGGTGCATTCACTCTTGTGGTAGCATGAGACGGAGTCTTCAACCCACACAAGTGGCTCAGGTAGTGCAGCTCATCCAGGATGGCACATCAATGTGAGATGTGGCAAGAAGGTTTGCTGTGTCTGTCAGCATAGTGTCCAGAGCGTGGAGGCGCTACCAGGAGACAGGCCAGACGTGGAGGAGGCCGTAGGAGGGCAACAACCCAGCAGCAGGACCGCTACCTCCACCTTTGTGCAAGAGGAGCAGGAGGAGCACTGCCAGAGCCCTGCAAAATGACCTCCAGCAGGCCACAAATGTGCATGTGTCTGCTCAAACGGTCAGAAACAGACTCCATAAGGGTGGTATGAGGGTCCGACGTCCACAGGTGGGGATTGTGCTTACAGCCCAACACCGTGCAGGACGTTTGCCATTTGCCAGAGAACACCAAGATTAGCAAATTCGCCACTGGAGCCCTGTGCTCTTCACAGATGAAAGCAGGTTCACACTGAGCACATGTGACAGATGTGACAGAGTCTGGAGACGCCATGGAGAACGTTCTGCTGCCTGCAACATCCTCCAGCATGACCGGTTTGGCGGTGGGTCAGTCATGGTGTGGGGTGGCATTTCTTTGGGGGGCCGCACAGACCTCCATGTGCTCGCCAGAGGTAGCCTGACTGCCATTAGGTACCGAGATGAGATCCTCAGACCCCTTGTGAGACCATATGCTGGTATGGTTGCACCTGGGTTCCTCCTAATGCAAGACAATGCTAGACCTCATGTGGCTGGAGTGTGTCAGCAGTTCCTGCAAGAGGAAGGCATTGATGCAATGGACTGGCCCGCCCGTTCCCCAGATCTGAATCCAACTGAGCACATCTGTCACATCATGTCTCGCTCCATCCACCAACCACGTTGCACCACAGACTGTCCAGGAGTTGGCGGAGGCTTTAGTCCAGGTCTGGGAGGAGATCCCTCAGGAGACCATCCGCCACCTCATCAGGAGCATGCTCAGGCGTTGTAGGGAGTTCATACAGGCACGTGGAGGCCACACACACTACTGAGCCTCATTTTGTCTTGTTTTAAGGACATTACATCAAAGTTGGAACAGCCTGTAGTGTGGTTTTCCACTTTGATTTTGAGTGTGACTCCAAATCCAGACCTCCATGGGTTGATAAATTTGATTTCCATTGATAATTTTTGTGTGATTTTGTTGTCTGCATATTCAACTATGTAAAGAAAAAAGTATTTAATAAGAATATTTCATTCATTCAGATCTAGGATGTGTTATTTTAGTGTTCCCTTTATTTTTTGAGCAGTGTATATACAAGATGGCGTAGCAGTTAGACCTCTGTTGTCTTGTCCCGTCCCATGTAGATATATTTTTCTTCGTATATATTTTTTATAACTTTTAAAATCTCAATTCCCATTGTCAATACAATTCCCAGCGTCAATACAGGGCTAAGATTGAATCATACTACCCCGGCTCCGATGCTCGTCTTATGTGGCACGGCTTGCAAACTATTACAGACTACAAAGGGAAGCACAGCCACGAGCTGCCCAGTAACACGAGCCTACCAGATGAGCTAAATAACTTCTATGCTTGCTTCGAGGCAAGCAACACTGAGGCATGCATGAGAGCATCAGCTTATCCAGGCAACTGTGTGATCACGCTCTCTGTAGCCAACGTGAGTAAGACCTTTAAACAGGTCACCATACACAAGGCTGCGGGGCCAGAAGGATTACCAGGACGTGTGCTCCAGGCATGTGCTGACCAACTGGCAGGTGTCTTCACTGACATTTTCAACATGTCCCTGATTAAGTCTGTAATACCAACATGTTTCAAGCAGACCACCATAGTCCCTGTGCCCAAGAACACAAAGTCAACCGGCCTAAATTACTACAGACCCGTAGCACTCACATCTGTAGCCATGAAGTGCTTTGAAAGGTTGATAATGGCTCACATCAACACCATTATCCCAGAAAACCTAGACCCCCCTAATTTGCATACCGTCCAAACAGATCCACTGATGATGCCATCTCTATTGCACTCCACACTGCCCTTTCCCACCTGGACAAAAGGAATACTTACATGAGAATGCTATTCATTGACTAAAGTTCAGCATTCAACACCATAGTACCCTCAAAGCTCATCACTAAGCTAAGGATCCTGGGACTAAACACCTCCCTCTGCAACTGGATCCTGGACTTCCTGATGGGCCGCCCGCAGGTGGTGAGGGTAGGCAGCAACACATCTGCCATGCTGATCCTCAACACTGGAGCTCCCCAGGGGTGCATGTTCAGTCCCCTCCTGTACTCCCTGTTCACCCACGACTGCATGGCCAGGCACGACTCCAACACCGTCATTAAGTTTGCAGATGACAACAGTCGTTGTAGGCTGTCTAGTCGTTGTTCACCGACAACAACGAGACAGCCAATAGGGAGGAATTCAGAGACCTGGCTGGGTGGTGCCAGAATAACAACCTATCCCTCAACATAACCAAGACTAAGGAGATGATTGTGGACTACAGGAAAAGGAGGATCGACCACTCCCCCATTCTCATTGACGGGGCTGTAGTGGAACAGGTTGAGAGCTTCAACAACAAACTAGAATGGTCATCAACAACAAACTAGAATGTTCCAAACACACCAAGACAGTTGTGAAGAAGGCACGACAAAGCCTATTCCCCCTCAGAAAACGAAAAAGATTTGGCATGGGTCCTGAGATCCTCAAAAGGTTCTACAGCTGCAACATCGAGAGCATCCTGACTGGTTGCATCACTGCCTGGTATGGCAACTGCTCGGCCTCTGACCGCAAGGCACTACATAGGGTTGTGTGTACGGCCCAGTACATCAAGCTAAGCTGCCTGCCATAATTTTTATGCTGATGATACTGTTATTTACTGTTGTGCCTCGTCTCTGACAAAATCTTTCCAGAACTTGCTAAATGCTTTTTATACTGTTCAACATACCTTGTGTCAATTGAAGCTTATCCTCAATATTGACAAAACTAAACTAATGGTGTTTTCTAAAGCAAGAAATAGACCTTTGAACTTTTCACCTATTATTTCCTGCCAGGGCATTGAGATTGAGACTGTAACCTCATATACATATCTTGGAATTTTTATTGATGATGTCCTCTCTTTTTAAATGGCATATTCAACAACTTACAAAAATATTTAAGCTAAAATTGGGATTTTATTTTAGGAATGAGGCCTGTTTTTCTTTTGAAGCCAGAAGGAGGCTAGTAATCAGCTACATTTATGCCTTTAGTAGACGATGGGGATATTTTATATATGAATCCGCTCAGTGTTTGAGATCAATTGACACCCTTTACCATGGCACTTTGAGATCAATTTTAAACTTCAAAACCCTTACGCACCACTGCGCTTTGTATACCAGGGTTGGCTGGCCTTCTCTAGTCACTCATAGGCTTAGTCACTTGTATACTTTTATGTTCCAAATTTCCAAACTGAATTTGGTAAAAAGGCTTTTATGTACTCTGCACCATCGTCTTGGAACGCCTTACAAAATACTTTTAAACTGGAAGAACTTGTCCCGATTGGTATTTTTAAATCACTGATGAATGATCTTGAGACTGATTCCCTGACCTGTCTATGTTTTTAATTTGCAGTTTTTGATTTTGTTATACTCTTGTGAATTCTATGGTTTTTACTAGATTACTTGTAGTTTTTCATGTTGTTTGTCTGTAATTTTTGTAATGACTTGGTGCTGCCTATCTTGGCCAGGACGCTCTTGAAAAATAGATGTTTAATCTCAATGAGCCCTTCCTTGTTAAATAAAGGTTTAACAAATAAAAAAATCCAGGACCTCTACACCAGGCAGTGTCAGAGGAAGGCCCTTAAAATTGTCAAAAACCACCAGCCACCCCAGTAATAGACTGTTCTCTCTACTACCGCATTGCAAGCGGTACCGGAGTGCCAAGTCTAGGAAAAAAAAGGCTATTCTCATAGTCACTTTAACTATACATTCATGTACGTACTACCTAAATTGGCCCAACCAACTCTCCTGCAACCCGCCTCACCCAATGTGGTACAGATCTGCTATTTTTTTTTACACTTTAGAACCCCCAACAGCAGCTAGCCAGCTAACTAGCTACTAGCTAATAGTCAGTCAGCCACTGCTAGCGGTCATCAGACAGCCTCAGCCCGGTCAATTCCTGCCAGTCTGCACAGAGCCATTTCAACCAAGAGCATATCGGACTGCTTTTTCTCTACCACATCTCCACTTCTCTGGATTCCTACCGCAGATCTGAACCTTTACACCGGATCATCCCAGCTAGCTCGCTGCTATCCGAGTGGCAACTCCTGGATAACGTCTCTGTCCCGAAGCAAGCACCGGTTAGCCTGGAGCCAGCCTCGAGCTAGGCCCATCCCCCAGCTAGCTTAAGAAGTCCATCAGCCAATTCTTGGGCTACTATACCTATTTTGCCAATTGGCCTGGACCCTTATACTACCGACCTGGAGCCCCGCCGATCCATCACACCTGGTCTGCCGAAGTAACCAACAGGCTCGCCCGTCGCGACGTCCCCCGATGCCCTTCTTCTAGCCTGCTAGTTCTGGCCCACTAGCTGTCTGAATCCCCGTGTCTCCAGCTCGCCTAGCTACTCACTGGACCCTATGATCACTTGGCTACACATGCCTCTCCCTAATGTCAATATGCCCTATCCATTGGTGTTTGGGTTAGTGATTATTGTCTTATTTCACTGTGGAGCCTCCAGCCCTGCTCTGTATGCCTTAGCTAGCCCATTTGTTTCATCCCCCCACACATATGGTGACCTCACCTGGCTTAAATGGTGCCTCTAGAGACAAAACCTCTCTCATCGTCACTCCGTGAATAGGTTTACCTCCACTGTATTCACATCCTACCATACCCTTGTCTGTACATTATGCCTTGAATCTATACTTTCGTGCCCAGAAATCTTCTCCAGTTTCTAGACGACCAGTTCTTCTAGCCTTTAGCTGTACCCTTATCCTACTCCTCCTCTGTTCCTCTGGTGATGTAGAGGTTAATCCAGGCCCTGCAGCATCTAGCTCCACTCCCATTCCCCAGGCGCTCTCATTTGTTGACTTCTGTAACAGTTAAAGCCTTGGTTTCATGCATGTTAACATTAGAAGCCTCCTCCCTAAATTTGTTTTATTCACTGCTTTAGCACACCCTGCCAACCCGGGTGTCCTAGCCTTGTCTGAATCCTGGCTTAGGAAGGCCACCAAAAATCCCTAACTATAACATTTTCTGACAAGATAGAACTGCCAAAGGGGGCGGAGTTGCATTCTATTGCAGAGATAGCCTGTAGAGCTCTGTCACTTTCCAAGTCTGTGCCCAAACAATTTGAGCTTTTACTTTTAAAAATCCACCTTTCCGGAAACAAGTCTCTCACCGTTGCCACCTGTTATAGACCCCCTTCAGCCCTCAGCTGTGCCCTGGACACTATATGTGAATTGATTGCCCCCCATCTATCTTCAGAGTTTGTACTGTTAGGTGACCTAAACTGGGACATGCTTAACACCCTGGCCGTCCTATAATCTAAGCTAGATGCCCTCAATCTCACGCAAATTATCAAGGAACCTACCAGGTACAACCCTAAACCCTAACTTGCCCTCTAAATACACATGCGTAATGGGTCCGCGGTCAAATGACCACCCCTCATCACTGTCAAACACTCCCTAAAACACTTCAGCGAGCAGGCCTTTGTAATCGACCTGGCCTGGGTATCCTGGAAGGATCTTGACCTCATCTCGTCAGTAGAGGATGCCTGGTTGTTCTTTAAAAGTGTTTTCCTCTCCATCGTAAATAACCATGCCCCGTTCAAAAAATGTAGAACTAAAAACAGATATAGCCCTTGGTTCATCCCAGACTTGACTGTTCTTGACCATCACAAAAACATACTGTGGTGTTCTGAATTAGCATCGAATAGCCCCCGTGATACGCAACTTTTCAGGGAAGTCAGGAACCAATACACTCAGTCAGTTAGGAAAGCTAAAGCTAGCTTTTTCAAACAGAAAGGCATCCTGTAGCACTAATTCCAAAAAGGTGACAACACTGTAAAGTCTATGGAAAATAAGAGAACCTCCTCCCAGCTGCCGAATGCACGGAGGGTAGGAAACATTGTCAGCACTGATAAAACTACGGTAATCCATCATTTTAGCGTTTTTCTATGGCTGGCCATGATTTCTACCTGGCTACCCCTACTCCGGCCAACATCTCATCACCCCCTTGCAGCAACTTTCCCAAGCCCCCCCGCTTCTTCTTCACCCAAATTTAGACCGCTGATGTTCAGAAAGAGCTGCAAAATCTGTATCCCTACAAATCAGATGTGCTAGACAATCTGGACCCTCTTTTTGTAAAATGATCAGTCGAAATTGTTGCAGCCCCTATTACTAGCCTATTCAACCTCTCGTTCGTATCGTCTGAGATCCCCAAAGATTGAAAAGCTAAAGCGGTCATACCCCTCTTCTAAGGGGGAGACATTCTAGACCCAAACTGTTACAGACCCATATCCATCCTGCCCTGCCTTTCTAAAATCTTCGAAATCCAAGTTAACAAACAGATCACCGTCCAATTTGAATCCCACCGTACCTTCTCCACTGTGAAATCTGGTTTACGAGCTGGTCTTGGGTGCACCTCATCGATAAAAGACAATACTGTGCAGCCGTCTTCATCGACCTGGCCAAGGCTTTTGACTCAGTCAATCATCGCATTCTTATTGGCAGACTCAATAGCCTAATGGTGACATAATATATTATATTATAATATAATTATTCTCAATGGCTGACATAAGATGCAGTATGATGTCATGGGACATATTTTTTAGGGGCCAAGATGTCGCCCTCACTCATAGGAGATGTAGACGGGTTAGTCAGTGACATCCTAACATCCCCGGGTCACCCTCCTTTTGCCTCTGTCAAAGATGTAACGCACGCTTCCCCTTGTCAAAGCCTTAACTCATGCCTCCCCGTATCAAACCCGTAACACATGCTCCCCCGTGTCCCCTAACATTGTCCCCAAGTCTCCCCACTTTGATGACGTAGGTGTCAGTCTGTTCCCAAAGCTTTTTGACTCTTATTTTATTATTTAACATGCTATTTCAATCCCCCATCCTTCTTAGCTGTATTCCACCACATCAGAGAGCTAATTAATTATGGATCGGATTGGTCTTAAAAACCTACCACGTCCAGACAGTCGCTTCATTACATATGCACAATGTTTTTTGAGCTTTATTTATTCATATCCTGTCAGATTCTTGCCTCAGAACTGTCTTTTATTTATTTATATAAAAGACACACTCACGCTCACTCACATATACACACGATCTCTAATCGTCGTCTCATTAAATGCACTTGGCTAGTGTTGAAAGGGGTTTTGCTCTCATGTGAGGTGCAGATTATCTTATCCACCTGACACTTGTTTTTCCTCCATCACCGACATGGCGAGACATTGGAACTATCAACTGAAGTATCAGAGGGAATACAAATTTATGGGGGAGGAGCATATATGGTATCTCTGAATACCTTTGACCTTAAATAACAGCTTTCTGTAGTCTGTCTGTCATGGTTTCATGCCTTAAACTATTGAATGAAAATGCAAAAGGCAGTCTATGAGTGAGACAAGACATTTGTCTTGTGATGCAAGAATTGCAATGTTTAGAATGTCTTATTAATGAAGCATTTGTAGTTTTAAACCAAAAGAAAGTCAACTGCATGTACATTCAAAGGCTACAACTAAATGGTATTTTGCCTTGACCCTGAAATTCCTGGTAACCGGATTTGTTTGACTAGGGTCTTTTCAGATTTGTCATATGCACTCAAGTGAATCCATGTTCTGTATGTGGACTTCATCTCCCACAATGCCTCTCTTCTTCCTGCCTGGTTAGCCTTAAGCGGTGAAGCCCCAAGGCAGCAGTTGAGTAAAACAAACAAGTGGGCTAGAGGAAGGCCCCTTAAGCCTGCCATATAACTGGGGTAGGAAACTTGGATGTACTCCACCAAAAACACCACACACACACACACACAAACACACATGTCTGTGTTTAGCAGTGTGTTTAAGCATACTTTGTAGCAAGCTGTGGGTGTTTGTTTATTATCCAAATCATTTTCCCAAGAGCTGTGTAGATTTGCCAGCAGGGACAGTCATGGAAAGTGGAATGAGTCTAAATTTAGGCTGAAGGAAAGTGTGTATATGTGATGATCAGAAAGTCTCATTGTCTGGAATCTGCAATGGGGGTTCCCCAGGGATCTGTTTAGGCCCTTTAGTATTTTGCTTATTCACATAGTAATCATGTGACCTTTTTATAGAAAATCACTTCTTTTTTTTGTCTTCGCTGGTTTTGGCTGTTGGCGTGTCACATTTTTATGGATTTTATGGACAAGACTAATACACTGAATAGAGCACAATATCAAAACACAGCCAAAATATAAAATGCAGGGTGTGTTGATTTTTATTGAATTTGTGCTTAGAAAGTGGGAGAACGCTGTCACGCTGTTTTCACCTAGAATGCTCACAGCCCCAAATTCCTCAACAATGCTCTTTTCTAATTTTCAGAAGTCAAGACTTAAAACATTATTATACAACTTGATCTAGCTCCCTGCTCAAATTTCCATCTTTGTCCGAGGCTGCAGGCTATTAATTAATTGGGATGTTGTCAAGGCTTGGGATACACGTGAAACAGAGCCGGTTGTTGGTGTTGGTGTGAACAGATCTATATCTCTGACTTTGATACAGGGAGGGGCAAGTCAGAATGCAGTTCTGCGGAGGGAGGATGTATTTTTTTCCTTCTCTCTTTTTGCTTTCGCTTTCCTCTTTTTCTCACTTTCCTTCTCTCTATCCTCTGCCATCCCTATCTATTTTTGTGTATCGATATTTGAGCTTTCTCTCCCTCTTTAACCTCCCTGCTATTACTGCCTGTTACTCCTTGGTGCCGATCCATTTCCTCTCACTTTTACCTACATATCTTCGTCAATATTTTTCTTTCTTCCCCTCTGTCTTTTTCTTCACACTCCCTCTGCCTCTTCATCCTACCTCCACCATCACCCTCCCTCCCTCTCCCTCCTGCCCTCCCGCTCTCCCACCCTCGCTCCCTCTCCCTCCGTGCTAGTTCATTATTGTCAGTGTGTTGTCAGCAGACTGGTGTTCTGTCCGTAGTAATTCCCTAGTCATTATGAGCTTAGTGTTGGAGCGGGTTCAGATGTTTGAGGAGGCTAATAAGCAAATTAACAAACACACCATTATCTGTTGGACCCAGGGGAACACTGTTGCACTAATCACAACATAACTGCTTACTGCATACTAGCACCTCAGGCAGATGTGCTGTACTGGTATGTGTAAGTTGTGTTGGTACGTTTCTGATATGTTTAGGGCAGCCTTTCTCAAACCTCTCCTCAAGGGACTGCCAGTCATTCCATGTATTAACTGCTAGCTCACATGATTCAACTTGTCAACTAATTATCAATCAAATGTATTTATAAAGCCCTTTTAATGTCAGAAGCCCTTGACACCTTGAGTCAGATGCGCTAGTTCAGGGCTACAACACAATTGTGTAATGTCTGGAGGTCCCAGAGGAGAGGTTTAAGAAGCACTGGTTTAGGGTGTAGTTCTCAGATTTTGTAAGGGAGTGAGGGAGGGAGTGGTGATACTATGTCAAGTTGTATGGGACTAGTATCACTGATGCTGCAACTGATTTTAAGTTGGAACTTTTGTTTTACTTCTTTAGCATACAGTATTTGTTTGTAAAATGTTTATCTGCAGTTGTTGACAGTGTTACATCATCTTACTTTGTTTCATTTACATGACTGAGTGAACTGGTTCTATGGCATTGGTCTAAAGAGCAGGGGCTGTTCCACCCACTAACAATCACGTTGTGCAACCGTTCCCAAGTTCTATTGAGTTGATGTTGAAGATATATGCACTTCTGCCAAAGTGTGGTATAAACACTGTAATGATTTCATTTGTACACACACACACACACACACACACACACACACACACACACACACACACACACACACACACACACACACACACACTGGACCTCCAAGGCTTTCCACAACAGTAATAGAAGACAATATAGTGTGTTTAGATGATCTAAGCCATCGTCTCATATCGGGTGGATGTTGCAGAATGGACATTTTCAAACATTGTCACACTAGTTCATTACCAGACAATAGTCCACACATGGTTAAAACTTCTTATCCGGTAGAATGCAGACCGCCAAATTCAAATGAAATGACTATAAATATTGAACTTTCATGAAATCACAATTGCAATACATCAAAATAAAGCTTAACTTGTTGTTAATCCAGCCGTCATGTCAGATTTCAAAAGGCTTTACGGCGAAAGCAAACCATGTGATTATCTGAGGACAGCGCTCAGCACACAAAACATTACAAACAGTAACCAGCCAAGTACATTAGTCACGAAAGTCAGAAATAGCAATAAAATGAATAACTTACCTTTGATCTTCGTATGGTTGCACTCACAAGACTCCCAGTTACAGAATAAATGTTTGTTTTGTTCGATAAAGTCCCTCTTTATATCCAAAAACCTAAATTTTGTTACCGCGTTTTGTTCAGTAATCCAATGGCTCAAATGCAGTCACAAGAGGCAGACGAAAATTCCAAATCGTGTCCGTAAAGTTCGTAGAAACATGTCAAATGATGTTTATAATCAATCCTCAGGTTGTTTTTAGCCTGAATAATTTATAATATTTCAACCGGACAATAGCGTCATCAATATTAAAGAAAAATAAGAAAGGTGCGCTCTCGGGACTGCGCACCAAACAGGTTGGGGATTTTCCACTGGCCTCTCATTGAAACTGCTCATTCTCCCTCATTTTTCAGAATAAAGGCCTGAAACAATGTCTAAAGACTGTTCAGAGCTAGTGGAAGCCACGGGGAATGGAATCTGGGTCCTATCCCTTTAAATGGTGAATGGAAAAACACCCATTTCAAAGTAATAGCACTTCCTGGATGGATTTTCCTCCGTTTTCCGCCTGCCATTTCAGTTCTGTTATACAGACATTATTTTAACAGTTTTGGAAACTTTAGAGTGTTTTCTATCCAAATCTACCAATTATATGGCTTCTGGGCCTGAGTAGCAGGCAGTTTACTTTGGGCATGCTTTTCATCCAAAATTCAAAATGCTGCCCCCTATCCCAAAAAAGTTAAACTACAGTTCAATCTCTTTGTTCTGTCTTTGGGGATGAACATTATGATGTTATCACAGAGCTTTGTAGGCTTTCCTTTCTTTTTTTAAGCAAGTCTTTTGAGTATCATGTCAAGTCATAAGCCGATGTTATACTGTCACAAAGACTACTTGACATTGTCTGTGAACAACCAAGTTACCCAAACCTCTCTCCCTCCCTTCATCCATCCGGTCCTTCATCTCACCCTCCATCAAGACAGCGGATCACATAAAAGCATTAAAACGACATAACAATATATGAAAAAACATATTGTTCTCTTAATCACTTTATTTGTCTGATTATTCTCTCCATACCTATCTATCCCCCCTTCAGGACTGTCCCCAGATCCTGCCCTCTACCCAGATTTACATCCCTGTGGGTGTGACCAAGCCAATCACCCTTGCCGCCTGCAACCTGCCCCAGCCCCAGTCTGGCCAGAAGAACTACGAGTGTGTGTTCCACGTGCAGGGAGAGGAGCATAGCGTCACCGCACTGCGCTTCAACAGTACCAGCATCCAGTGTCAGAAGACCTCGGTGAGTTAACGCTCTCTCATGATTTTGTTACGCCCAGCACTAACACAACACATTCAATAAAGCAAAGACTAGCCAATTAGATCGAGTTTCAGAAGATCTTGGTGAGTTAATGCTCTTTCATGGTTTTGTTTCCGGCCCAGCACTAACACAACACATTCAAAAAAGCAAAGACTAGCCAATTAGATCGAGTTCCAGAAGACCTTGGGGAGTTAACACTCTGATACACTTATGACTGGTGCAGGTTTTTGTTCCAGTCCATCACTAACACACCTGATGTAATAAACCAAATGCTTGCTGATTGGTTTCATTACCAGTGCTCATGGTGAGAAGGAATTTGGTCAGTGTTTCTATTTTCCCAGCAGTAACACACCTGATTAGTCTTTTGACCAGTGGTCATGTCTAGGGAGTTTGGCCGGAGTTTAGTTTGTAGGCATGCGGAGAATAAGCATGAGCACAAGTAGAGGGCCTGCTGAAGGGTGTGTTGGAAGGATATTTGGGTTGTTTGGTGTGCACATGCATGGGACCATCTGTCAGTTAGAGGATTAGAGTTGCAAATGAGGAAGTGTGTCTGTGTGTGTGTGTGATAAGTGGTGCTGCGATTCACTGAGGCTGAAAATGTGGAGAGGAAGCCTGTCATCTCTGAAGCTCTCTGTCTGTCTGTCTGTCCTGTCTGTCTGTCTGTCTGTCTGTCTGTCTGTCTGTCTGTCTGTCTGTCTGTCTGTCTGTCTGTCTGTCTGTCTGTCTGTCTGTCTGTCTGTCTGTCTGGTCTGTCTGTCTGTCTGTCCGTCTGTCTGTCTTCCGTCTGTCTGTCTGTCTGTCTGTCTGTCCTCTGTCTGTCTGCTCTGTCTGTCTGTCTGCTGTCTGTCTAGGTCTGTCTGTCGTGTTGTCTGTCTGTCCTGTCTGTCTGTCTGTCTGTCTTCTGTCCTGTCTTCTGTCCTGTCTGTCTGTCTTGTCTGTCTGTCTGTCGTGTCTGTCTGTCCTCTGTTCTGTCTGTCTGTCTGTCGGCTGTCTGTCTGTCTGTCTGTTGTCTGTCTGCCTGTCCTGTCTGGTCTGTCTGTGCTGTCTGTTCTGTCTGTCTGTCTGTCTGTCTGGTCTGTCTGTCTGTCTGTCTGTGCTGTCTGGTCTGTCTGTCCTGTCTGTCTGTCTGTCTGTCTGTCTGTCTGTCTGTCCTGTCTGTCTGTCATGTCTGTCTGTCTGTCTGTCTGTCTGTCTGTCTGTCTGTCTGTCTGTCTGTCTGTCTGTCTGTCTTGTACTGTCTGGTCTGTCTGTCTGTCTGTCCTGTCTGTGTCTGCTGTCTGTCTGTCCTGCTGTCTGTCTGTCTGTCTGTCTGTCTGTGCTGTCTGTCTGTCCTGTCTGTCTGTCTGTCTGTCCTGTCTGTCTGTCTGTCTGTCTGTCTGTCTAGTCTGTTCTGTCTGTCTGTCTGTCTGTGCTGTCTGTCTGTCCTGTCTGTCTGTCTGTCTGTCTGTCTGTCTGATCTTTCTGTCTGTCTGTCTGTCTGTCTGTCTGTCTGACTGTCGCTGTTCTGTCTGATCTCGACTGTCTGTCTGTCTGTCTGTCTCGTCTGTCAGTCTGTCTGTCTGTCTGTCTGTCTGTCTGTTGTCTGTCTGTCTGTCTGTCTGTCTGTCTGTTCTGTGTCTGCTCTCTCTCTCTCTCAGTGTCCTCTGCTTCTCTGCTCTCTCTGTGATCTCTCTCCTCTCTCTCTCTCTCTGTCTCTGACTGTGTCTCGCTCTCTCTCTTCTCTCTGTGTCTCTCTCTCTCTCTCTGCCTCTCTGTGTCTCTCGCTCTCTGCTCTCTCCTCGTCTGTGTTCTCTCTCTGTCTCTCTCTCTCTTCTCTCTCTCTCCTCTCT